>NC_136614.1:15540679-15600679 GCF_933228915.1 Telmatherina bonti | reverse complement strand
GAGATTCTTACCATGGATGTGCAAATGTTAATATGGAAGAAAATCTCTTAATATTGTGGTTCCTGTTGACCAATCAAGAGAAAGTGTACATTTTGTAGAGATGTTTTGAGATGAAAATATGTAAATGCTGATATGCTTCTTTTTCCCCACCACAATGTTTTATCCTTGTTTGAGTTCACTTGGTCCCGGCAGCTTGGGGGTCAGAGGTCAGATCACATTCTGGTCCGGCATCCCATTGTGTCTGCCAACAATCACAGGAACCATATTGTTCATTTGAGGAGTGTTTCATGAGGGCTTAGAGGAGGAAATTACATAAAAAGTAGCCCAAGTGTTTATGTGATTAAATAGCAGTTATGTCATTAAGCCTGACATAATAACCATTTCTTTGTTTCACTGGTGCCATGATTTTTATAATCCTCATAAATGGGCCAAGAGTTGTAGTAAGTACTTGCCATAGAGCCTCTGATGCAGGAAACGGCAAAACCTTGAACAGATTCCATCACAATGCACTTTTAAAGATACACTCCAATTCACTAAGTCATATTAAATCAAAGTTATCACAAACACCGATCCTTATACTGTTACATGAACCAGGTTGATAAAACCAACGCTGTTTCTCCATGTGGTGTTGCAGCATAAACTGTCTTTGAGCACGATGTGAACTGTGTTGCCAAGGACATTCTGCAGTTGAGAAAGACTAAACAAACAGTCTCCAGCAGAAGGGACATGATGTAAATATCCACAATGCACATCTAACTGAAGTTGCCTTTTTTTTTTTTTTTTTTTACAAGTTTGAGTTATTTTGGATGGATTTTGCTGTTTTTATGCTAACTGTTTCTCAGTTTCTGCAACACCTGATTCTTCAAACAGACTTGTCTCACCACTTCATATTACAGTAAACTCGTAAGTACTTTGTGCTACCGTTTTAACCGTTTACATAGATTCACTTTCACAAAGTCACAGCATAAGATACCTTATAACATTTTAAGTTCTACAGTGATACACCAGATGCAAAAGGCATTGTTATGCAATATTATGGTACTTAAAGGGTTAATATTGCCTTTATTCTTGCACATAAGCTCGCAAAGCAAAATGTGCAGAACTTGAGAGTACAGATGACATCAAGACGTTGTATAACCACTGTGGTGATTAAAGTGATGATTTTTACTGCTCCATTGCCTGCAGCTGTTTTTGCCTTAGAAACACCAAAGTGCAGGTGCCACTGAGGTTTTATTTCATCTCCCACACCACACACAAAGATATCTAGAATAGAAAGCAAATGCCCTAACCAAACCGCATGTCAGACTTATTTTTACCAAATCATTATTGTTCAAGATAATGTTATTCTGTACTTCTTTGAATCTTAGATGCTGTGTGTACAGGTGGTATCCAGGAGCTTTAAGGCTTCCAGAGGTAGATGGTGGAGGAATGCCACCACCTTTAGTGGGGGATTCTCTATTTTAGCATAACACTTCAACACCTTAATACACTTCAGCATGAAGCGGAGAGGTGTTGAATGACAGAAAGTTGGTGGGAGGCCAGATCTAATGAGGAATTCCAGGTTTAAGCCTGACGTCTGAGACCAGTTTGTGGCAAACTGGTGGTGGGCAGTCTTTCCATTTTGCTGTTTGATCTACAGCTTAATAAAGCAGTTTTTAACTCCAGGGTGGAGAGCCTTCGTGCTGTTCATCAGCACTTTGCATTAGCCACTGCACCTCAAGGTCAATGCATGCATCCTTTTACTGCAGAAGGGGCCTTTTTTCAGTCCAATCAAAGCAGCAGGAGGTAATGAGTCAGGTATTTTTACACCTTTTGCTCTGTGATTATTGGAAGCAGGTGTGGTAAGCGATAATGGAACCAACTTTGGACCGGAAGACTGTCAATTTGAAGTCCAGGTCTTGCAGGGATTCTTTTTTTCATCTCATCTTGTGATTCACACCCTTGTTTTTACAAACACAAGTATGTCTTAGAACATCTCCCAAAAGCCTGAAGTAACTGGAGTCAAGAATAACCATTTTTATGTGACTACCTGCAATTTGCTTCTATGTTGAATTTAAAGGGACTTTATATATTTGAGACTGCTCACCTCCCAAAACAAAAAAGCCCCAGGGCTAACACAATATGTTCATCCAGGGATCCAGATCATCTATTTCCAGACACTTTGACAGTTTCTTAAATGAACTGTGCTGTCTCGCATAACTATTTAGTTGTTCATCCATTGATTTTCTAGTTTGAGAAAATATGGTTGGTAGAAGAATGTCACAACAAAAAAATTAAAAAAAATTCTGATATTTTGTATATCTTCCTTGGGGGTGGGAAAAAAAGGTAATGTTAGGAAATATCTTTTACAAGCATGGTCCAAAACAATGTAAGTTTTGTTATTTAATGATGATTTATTGCAAGACAAGATTGAACCGGTTTCAAGCCTATACCAGACGCTCTGAATGGAGGACATTTCGGATGGCGGTACCGACTTGCTGACTTTATAGGAAAACTGATTTAAGATTGTTTGAGTACAATGCAAGTGTTTTTGCAGAACTGCTGGAATTTTAATGTGCCAAACCACACATCCCAGCATGCAGCCTAAAATGGTCTTAAAAGTAAACATGTGGCTGTTTGTAGACAGCTGATGGTGATGTGGTTCCACTGCCGCTGGTATTAAGATGTTTAGTCTTCATTATTTCCACATTGTGATTATGATAATCCATAATAACACATTCTGGGCTGTCATTACTGGCAGCCTTTTGTACAAAATTGACTTCCTTGAGCTACAGTTTCACAGCGTGGTCCATAAAAGTCTTCCTGCTTGTGTATTTATCATGCTAGCCATGTTGTACTTACTTCATGAAATGCACTCTGCGAATTCACCGAAACACACTCTGATAAGGCTTTTCTTACAGCTCTTGCAGAATAAACTGAAGAAAAACTTGGTTTGCTGAATGGACGTTAGGGCAAAGTCTGTAAGGAAAGCTCATCCTGCAGGACACCCCTTGTGTCCACTGGGTTGCTAGCATCAGAGTGCCTCCTCATGTTTCATTGCAGGTCTCAAGTGTGAGGTGCAGGCATTGAATTCTTGTAATGCTACTCATTTGAATGCAATTGTTTTGTAATTAAAGGCCGAGTTGATTAAGAGAATGGATCTTTGAGCTTGTTTGGATCAAAATATAACAGTAGGTTTCAGCATGGCCGACTCTTTCTCTGCTGCTTACAGAAAGCCTTTAAGTTTAATTTAAATTTTCAGAGCAATAACATCCTCTGTCATTCATGCTTTGGGTATCGTGCCAAAATCCACCACATGATTTTCTCTTTTACTAGACAAAACAATCCAACAAATTGGGTTTATGTTTAACAGCTGGATTACTTTAGCTCTGTCTCCTGCCACTCAAAGATTCAAGGTATCCGGCAGCCTCATATTTGCAGATCAGAGAGGACATGAAAATGAAACTGAGGAGCAGATGTTCGTGCCACATTCCTCATGTGGGCTTCATCACAGAGACGATGCTTGCCCCCATGCAGAAAGTCTGTTTGAGCTTCGCAGGAACTGGGCCATCACATTGACTTTATGGAGGAGTTGAGTGTTGAAGCAACAGTTAAAGCAATAAAAGTCGCTGGACTTGGTGGAAAAACATGAGAAAATAGCTTATAAACAAACTCACAACCAGCTCTTAGTTTTAACAATTTTATTTTCTTAAAGTAACAAAATAGTCGCTATGAATAAAAACAGCATTTTTTTTTTTTTTTTTGCTTTGTACAAACTAAGAAAATGTTTACAGACAAGCAAAACTAATTGTACAAAAATAATAGTAACATTGATACACAATAACCAAAAAAGTAAAAAGGATAAAGAACAGAACATCCTCACGTCAGTGTGCAAACCATTTATACAGACGGACAGTCCCCCTTTTTAAGGCGACAGATCCTGATAAATTATTTAAATAGCATTTACCTACACACACACACACACACACGCACACGCATCAACTTCTCACAAACAGGTAAGACAAAACAGAACAATAATTTATCTGCTAAAAACTGCATTGGACATACATGGTAAAGCAAAAAAAGAAGCAATTCTCCCATTTTCACTGGGGTGCATCGCGGGACCAGGAGCTTTTCTTCTACATGAAACGTCTTTACTATTTACAGCTCATGCTACAGTAGCACTAAGATGCATGCCATTTCAAAGGATTACAAAAAAAAGACTTATGTTGTTTTTTTCTTTCTTTTTGATCAGATTATGAACAGCAATGAGGTAATATTTGTACATCATAGATTTCCTTTGTTTTTCCATCTCTCTCTGTAGAAAAGGTACACAAATTACATATTTGATACTAAACAGCTTCATCTGAAAATGCCCAATTCACTTTGTGGAGCAGGATGTGGTGGACTCTGAGCATCTTGCAACTGATAACAGCCTATACCTGATTTTGGGTTTTTTTTTTCTTTTTTTTTTTTTTTTCACAGTAATAAGATACCATGATAAGGAGGGTTTCTTTTACTTTTTCAAAGTATTAAAATTTTGTTTGCCTACATTGTAGGCAAGAGTCAATAAATAAATTAGATGTATTGACATCATTTTATACTGAAATCCTCAAAAGTTGAGGGCGATAAAGGTCCACGATGACCTCGGTTGTGATACAATGTGATGTGGGGAATCGTGTTGAAGCATCCTGGGTTAGTGTTCACAGACTCTGGCAGTTTTGCAGTGGATAATCCAGATATTTGTCATATTGCTTTGATATTGGAAGATCATCACTTCCAGCTAATCCTGAGGGTCAAAAACCAGGCATCAGCAAAGCTCATCATTCTTGCATGTAAACTAGAGCTAACCTGAACTGAATGTTTCCTCCCCACAGAGATTCTTAGGTATTTAGGTAAAAGAACTTTGTTTCACTCATGGCTAGACTTCCACACACAGTACATACGTGAACATGTAAATCTACAACATTATGTTCCCCTTGTGTCTGACTCAGCCTGCATCCAACAGGTTTTATTTTTATTTTTAAACAAACAAGTCCTTAAAAAGAAAAAAATGGATCCTTTAAAATGCCAATGCTGTCTTCATCCTTTAAATTGTACCATTTTTAGAAACTACATCCTGGCCAGTCTGGTGGAAAAAAAGAAAAAAAGGGGATATTTGTTACTTCTTGAGATGTCCATCCAGAAAGTTGGGTAGAAAGGCACACAGGCTGAAGAAGTGAAAAAGAAAGACAGAGAGAGATGTAAAGGCTTGGAATTGCACAGTTTTCTATGAAGAACTGTTCCTGTGCAGAGAAGAATGAGGTCTTTCAGGGAGCTGGAAAAAAGGCAGAGCTGGGACAGAAAGGTGTTGGTGTCCTACTTGCAAAGCTACAGGGCCTGCTTTATGTTTCTTTCTTTTTTTCCTGCAGCTCTGCCTGCTCTCTGATCCTCAACTGGCAGTCAGCTGGTTGGCGCTCTGCCCAAACCAACTTCAAGTTACCCTGAGGGTGACCACGTGCCCTTCGCCCCGTCCGAGTGTGCGTGCCACAGAAGAAAGCGTTGCGGAGATAAACTGCCTCCTGGACTTTTCAGGAGGATACATAAGTTCTTACTTTATACAAAAAAAAAAAAAAAAAGGTGCATTCCTCAGATTTCTGCGTCGTCCTTTTATGCATCTGTTAAAAGAAGAGAACTGGTTTTTAAGTGTTTGCAGAGAGACTCATTTGTGGCAGCAAATAAAAGAAAGTCCAGTGCTTGCAAATCTAAAAGAAAAGCCAAACAAAAACCTACCTCTGCATTCATACTTGAGGTCTGAGAAGTATACCATCTCTTGTGAAAAGACAAAAAGACCTAGCCTGCCACCTGCATATGTCTTGTCATAGATGCTGCCAGAGTCGGCCATGATCTTCTTACCCTCGTACATCACAACTCTGTGAAAGAAAAGGACAACATGAAAACTATTAAGGCTCAATGCTTTGTACTAAGGCATGGTTTCATGTGAAGATTAATCTCTTCTGCCCACCTGATGTGACCTGTTCTCGGCCTGTGGATCAGATGCCATCTGTAGGCAGTGAAGTCCTTCCATCCAACGTTCTTTGGGTCGTGCCACAGAGTGCGGACCTAGCACAAGAGAAAACAGCCACACATGGGTTCATCTGAGTGTCACACCTCTGATCAAATGTTCAAATCATCCACTGTATGAGACGGGCCTAGCATACCTGTCCTGGAGTGTTGCCTGTGTGCCAGAGAGCATTTCTGAGGTGCTCTCCTGGGCCGGTGGTGGAGTTAACCACTTTAATGGACAGGCCTGAGTATCCCTGAGCCTTGGTGGGTTTATTTGACCAGTAGGTCTGAGTGATCTGCTTCCACATCACCACATAGAACCTGGAGCTGGATTGGTAGCCAAACACAAAGCCGGCATAATCGTCATCCCTCTCTGTGTTGATGAAGAACGTCCCACTGAAGTCCACCGCATTAAACTCATGGTAACCTGTTGGATGCAGGACAAGGGATGAAATTTGGCTGCAGGTTGTGTATGCCTTCATCACATTCCAATCTGGTGAGACATGCTTCATGGTTTTTTTACTGACCGACAGCAATGCCTGGATCGCAGTTGACGGTCTGAACCAGCTCTTTGCCCTGATGACGGACCACCCAGTTAGGATCAATCTGAGAGGTGCCTTTTGGATCCAGAGGAACCATCTGAAACTTGCGGAAGTCTGTCTCACTAATATCAAAGTTTTCAGGACAAACATCATAGATGTCGGGGACGTTGTCTTGATCGAAGTCATCTTTGCAAGCATCTCCACGGCCATCACCTGGACAAAAGATGCTTCACGTTAAGAAAGAATGAAACCCAAACTGTGTCCAGATTCGTCGAACTGATATTTAAGATTCGGCTCACCATCAGAGTCCAACTGATCCGGATTGAAGGCCAGTCTGCAGTTGTCTTTGTCATCTGGGATCCCGTCATTGTCGTCATCATGGTCACAAGCGTCTCCCTTTCCGTCCTTGTCATGGTCGGCCTGGTTGGCATTGGGGATGTAGGGGCAGTTGTCCAGGTTGTTTTGGTGTCCATCCTCATCGATGTCCTGGTTACTGTCACACTTGTCTCCCACACGGTCATCATCTGAATCCAACTGCAATTAGTTTATGAATTAGAAATCTTAATGGGTCAGTGAAACATGCAACCAGGAATATTATTTTTCATTTTTAAATGTTTATGTATTATTGTCCTTTATCTCATTTCCAACTTTTATGAATATAAAAACAATTTTACTCTCAGAAACTAAGAGCAATTGGTGTTGGCAGAATTAGAAATTTATCAGTGGAAGAGCTTCAAAAATAATTAAACAGCTTTCTGGACATGTCTCTTCTCGTCGATGACAGCAATATGAAGCTTAGACTTTAACGCTCCCCTCCTTCCCCCAGCCTTCTCCTGAATCCTGTTGTTCAACACATTCCTATTTCTCAATGTAGCATGGCACAGGTGGACTGAGACAAGCCTGCACTGTGCCGACAGGGCATGCACATACCCCAGGGCCAACCCATTCCTCTGTAATATCCAGCCTCGGGCCTCTCCCCTCACATTAGTCAGCTAACGTCAATGGGCCATTGAAAAGACCCCTCAACCCCACCACGCCTTATTGAACTAATGTGCCCCTGAGCTGCATGGAGGATTTTCTCCACCTTTACATGGCGTGATAAAGCTTAGACAGCAACACAGGGCTAATCACCGAGGCTCTCTCTCAATTGAAAGACAGATATATGCTGAGCTACAGAGAAAGGCAGGGGGCTGAATGTGGATTATTGTTGCTGGGTGAGGCGGAAGGAAATGAGGACGGGTGTATGCGTGTGTGTGTCCACACACCTGATCAGGATTATGTTCTAGTGGACAGTTATCACACATGTCTCCCACTCCATCAAGATCTGTGTCTCTCTGGTCAACGTTGTATACATAGGGACAGTTGTCTTTCTCATTCAGTATTCCTGGCAAATAAATGGAAAGTATGTGAGAATCACCATCATATTAGTACAAAACACAGTATAGCACTTGCTTAATGCACTCACCATCTCCATCGATGTCCACAGCACAGGCATCGCCTTCTCCGTTATTGTCTGTGTCTGTCTGATCGGGGTTACTGTTGTAAGGACAGTTGTCACAGCGGTCGCCCACATCATCACGGTCATAGTCGTACTGCCGGGGATTGTAAATGAATGGGCAGTTGTCCTGTTGAAAAGGAGAAAGATCAGGTAAGATTTCAGGTGCAGCTCTATGTATTTACCGTCTCTTTACTGACGAAACGTATTGCGATATTAAAAGGTTTTATCTTTGGGCCTTGGATGAAATCAGTGCAGGTGTTTTTGCATGCCAAACAGTTGGAATTTGTGGCTTGGCTCAGACTAAGGAGAAACACAGGGCCCAAGCTGTCTTTTCTTATTAGAAAGCATGAATGATGACTAAACACACTCTCTTTGACAGCGTTATTTGGAGAGCTTTACTTGCCCTGTCATCAGGGATGCCATCGTTGTCGTCATCATCGTCACAAGCATCTCCAACTCCATCCTTATCATAATCTTCTTGACCCGAGTTTGGAAGGTTGGGACAGTTGTCCTGAATAGAAAATAACACAATCAGACACTTGGGAGTAATATTACAATTAATCTTACTTTAAAGCTGTAAAAACAGATTTCCTTTTTATTTTGGTTGCTGCAGATCATGGACTTTCAGCTTTAGTGCTACTTACCTTTTTGCAGTGGTAGGTCGCATTCTCCACACAAACCAGATCAGAATTGGGCCAACCATCCAGATCGGTGTCCTCGCCACATATATGGCCATTGCCAGCATAGCCAGGTTTGCACTCACAGCGAAACATTGGGTCAGAAAAGTGTCCCAGATAATTGCAGCGAGCGTTTTTGTTACAGTCATGGCTTCCGTCGAGGCAGGGATTACGGGGTGTGCAGACCTGCGGAATGAAGAAGGGATGGATGGTTTGAGAGGTGATCAGACTGGCTGTGCATGGTACCAAACTAAGATATTTGTCTTATATAATATCATTATTTTCAATGATAGTTTTTTTTAAATATCAACAGCAGGCGTATTAGACTCAGTACAGGACAATTTGATCTCAAGTGGACCAGAGCAGTAAAATAATAGCTTAATAACCTATAAATAACAAAAATTATTTCCTTTTTTTAATTCAAAGAAGTACATGTACATTATCATTACATTAATTTTTAATGAACTATCATTGTAAAAAAACATAAACAACCTGACACTTCTTGAGAAATACATCAATTTCAACAATGTTTTAGCCTAATTTTTCATTTAGACAAACATGAAAACTTACTAACCACAATGAATCTACAAAATCAAAACACATTTAATCACAGGTATCGGAAAATGTAAATAGTTTTTTAAATTATTTAGAGTAACTTTGCACAACCATGTCATAATCCTGAACGCATGAACTGACTCATTTTATCACACAAACTGAAATGAGATTCAGAAAATTGTCCTTCTGCCTTGTAAATGTATTTTGTTTATACTTCATGTGGACAAATTAAAAATTGGCATTACTTTTATAAAAAAGACAACCATTCAACATCTCTGATCTACAGCATATGTTTTGGGTAGTTTTTGCTCATCAACAGCAGTACTTGCCTGTTTGTTAGCAGCAGCTTGCTCCACACCTCGGCCAAATGGCTGGGGACCTGAGTAGCGGGGAGGGCAGGGCAGACAGTTGTAGCCTGGATTGGTATTCTCACAGCGATGGACGCCATTAAACTCAAAGCAAGCGTCTGGGACCTCCTTGCACTGTTTGTAAGGACGGAAAGCATTTCTAACCATCAAGCTGAAGACTTGAAACATTGCTTACCACTCACATCAACATATCGTAAAATCTCTACCTCATCAACATCTTTGCACTTTATGCCATTGCCATAGTAACCAATTGGGCACTTCCCACATTTCCAGGAACCATCAGGCAAACTGGTGCACTTGGCTCCAGAGAAGCAGGGGTTGGACAAGCACCCATCTTTAAAGAGAAATAACACCCCTATAATCAAATCCTTCAGATCTAACCTCATAGAGAACTAAAGAATTAAAGTCAACAATAGACAAACACAGCAATAAACAGCCATAATATTTTACAGAGAAGCTCTGTTAGTGATTAAAAATGACTCACCAATTGGGCAGGCTTTTTTGTTGCACATCTGTCTGTCGATGGCATCACCAATACACTCTTTACCACCATGCTGTGCTGCTGGATTGTTACACAAACGCTTACGAGTCTGAACGCCACCTCCACAGGTGAGAGTGCATAAATCCCAGGGTGACCAGGGTCCCCAGTTACCATTGACTGGTGCAGAGTAGAAAAAAATACATACATTTTTTATGGTTATAGGTAACAAGTAAATGCAAACAGAAAAAAAGGATGAAACCTACTGGGACACGGAGACTTCTGGCATTTTTCGGTTTGCCGGCCATCCCCCACGCACTCTTTGCCTCCAAGCTGAGGGGTGGGGGAGTTGCAGAGGCGGATCCGGGTGATGACACCATTGCCACAGGTGACGGAACAAGATGACCAGGGTGACCAATGACTCCAGCTGCCGTCTTGCTTGACTAAAGACGGAAATACAAAAGGTCAGAGGTCAGTTAGAAGGAAGCTAAGGGACAGATAACTGCGGCATTAGATCAAGAAAAGAAATGATGGGTCAGCAAAACTCAAACTTTCAGCAAATAAACATATGAATTGTTGTTGTTGATGGACTTGTGTTACTCACAGCGTTTGTCACACTCCTGGAGGTAGCAGTCGCGGGTCTGCACAGAGGTACCCTCGCAGTTGTTATTGATACGGTCACAAGAGCGTCCACGCTGCTGGATGCCCCGCCCACAGGACACGGAACAATGGGTCCATTCAGACCACGGCGACCAGCCGTCCTCTGCAGAGTCACTCGCTGAGCAAAAGGGAGAGAATATGAGAAAGACTGCATGAGTGAGACAATAAAGGGGCTATTCCAGCCCCTCGCAAACAGCCCCAAGCATAAATGAGGAGTGAAAGCTCCTAAAGCAGACCGCTAATAGAGTGGATTTAGCTCGGACTCGACACAGAGAAGGTTTTCTGTTCAGAGCGCGGGCCGAGGACTAACGTTCTGAGAGAAGCCAGATAAATTAAAAGGCCCAATGTCATGGGGATGTCTCTTTGGCTCATGCTTTCCTGAAAAGGAAATAGGCTTTGAAAACATGACACTGGTTGTGAGCAATGACTTCAACAAGTGGCTTTGGTCACGATGAATGCAAGTGTCCTTGTGTAGTTGAGTTTCAAGGGAAGCATGGAGGCCAAACATGCACAGATATAGAGAGAATGTCACTTTCTTCTCATGGAAATTATGGTTTTATTACACAGTTAGCGCTTCAGAATCAGATTTGAGCCATTTCAGCTAAAAGATTCAAAGATGATTGAGAGCACAAAGTGCCAATGTTCCAAACATAAAAGCCCCCTTTCATTTACTGGAATGTTATTGCAGTTAAATCATCTTAAAATTGAGCATATTTCCAAAAAAGAAACCTTTTAGATCCAGGGATATATTTGTGGCTTTTTTGTTTAATATGGCAAATAACATATAAATGGCTCTTTCAGGGTTTGCAGCAGTGATTGAAAGCTTCATCTGTTTGTTGAATCGAAAACATTCTAGCTTTTAGGGACCAGTTATGCAGACATTTACAGTGCCAGTTTATGAAGCTGTAATTGCACTGCAGGCTTTGAGAGTTTCTGTAGAGAACAAAAATGCTTACGTGTCCCACAGCGTGGGCAGCACTCTCCATCAGGAACAGTAGCATTAGCGCAGGGGATCAGAGGGCAGGAGATTTTGCGGCACACAGTAGCAGAGTTCTGCATGAATAAAGACATGAAATTAGTTTCCAACGTATGATGTGGATGCCACCAAAATGTTGCTGCAGCTTTCTGCTACACTCAGTCCAGGTGCCGCAGATTCAGTACACATTGAAATGCAGTGGCACTGATGCCAAACAGTGTAAATGTATTTAATCTACAATATATACTTGTCAATGTCTGTGCAACCAACTTACTGCACTCCCTGTTCAGCATCTGACTTTGCAAAAGATTTACAATGCAAGAAGAACTAAAACTGAGAATAAAGAACCCCGTGAACAACCACCTGCCCACTGGGTCTGGGGTGGGTGGGCATGAAGCCAAAGTCCTAATAATGGATGTCAGCCTCACCATGGTGCCACACTGAACCCCAAACAAGCAAAGCTTGCCTTCCAGCACAGCCTGTGAATGACTCAGGCATCAAAACTGCCTCTGTAAGTGTGCATGCTAATCCTCTCCCTCCTGGAATTGATCACTGACAAGAAAGAAAGAGCTTTTAAAAAAGAACGTAGCCAAAAAGTGAATCAGAAAATCAAGCCAACTTGTAAATACCAAGGAGTGCTTCTGCCAAGGTTTTTGCACCTAAAGCCATCTCCTCTTTGTCAGAGCCAAAATCTTGTTCTTAATTATGGGCAACACATCACTTAAAGTCCAGTTGAGTCCCTGAAGGCCACACTCAAGGTGAACTACTTAACAACAGACCTGTCATTACAACACTAAAGGCAGCCGGTCCTCTGCCAAGACACCACACCAGTAATTACTGACCAGATCAGTTGAGATGGTGGTTAAGTGTGTGTGTGTGTGTGCATTGTCCTTTATAAAAGAGTGTGTGCACATGTAGGAACAAGTCAGGGCATTGTGGATCCTCTCACATTTAAGTATTTTAAGACACAATACATGCAGATGGCAGCACGGTGCTCACCTGACAAGTGCACTCGGTGCAGTCGTCGACGGTCCACTCGTCTCTGTTCTTGCGTACGATACCGTTGTGGATGCAGACGCCACTGTGGTTGCCAATGCGGGTTTTAATCAGCTTGTTCTCATCTGTCTGTGGTTGCCAGGAAGAGAAAAGGACAAAAAAGATCATGGAAACAGATGCCATAAAGAAACTGAAAAAACACTACGAGGTAGTGATAAAAAGAGATATTTAATTTACAGATATTGATTAAAAACATCTATTTAGGTCAAACAATCTGCATCCCTGATGCTATTTACTGGAAGTTAAGGGGACGCCTAGAGACAGTGCACTTAAGTGTGTGCACACAAATACTCATGGATTCTTAAAACTTGTTCTTTAAGTGTTCTTCCTCACCAGCTGCCGGAGTTCATTAGAGAGCTCCTTGACAACCACACCGAGACCCTTCAGCTCCTTAAACATGCTGATCAGATCCTCACAGGAGAAGCCACAGACCATCTGCAGGTCTTCAGAGAGGGAACAAAAAAATGGGTTGAAATATGAAAAAAATGTTTGAGTAATTTCATTTCCATTATAAGTCAAACATTAAATGCAAATAGAAAATATAATAATGCAATCCAATGAAGTCAACGTGGAGCAGCACTTACCTTTAGTCTTGTGCCCAGTATACTCTGTTCTGATGGCTGATGAACCATTCAGATTCTTTAGAATCATGGTGTCACTTGAAATTGCTGAAAAAGAAATGGTGTCTTAAATCTGCTCATCTTCATCACTGATTTCCCCAGAAAGAACAGAGCTGTGTGCTTTATACCAGACAGTCACTATAAATTACTTTACAGTGTGATTAGTAGAAAACAACCCAGAGGACATACTTTAAGACCGCAGCTCCTTTAAAAATTTGTGAGCTGACATTCCTCAATGGCGAGAAGCAAACAGCTTTAGGGACTACTTTATGTAGAAATCAGCGGGCAATTTACAAGGAAAAATATTTCCTCTGAAATGGAGTTGTTGTGACTTGGAAGCGCACGAGGCAGATGAGTGATTAGTAAACACACCAGACGACTTGGTCATGATTACTTACAGCTCTGGCATCCTTTGTTGCGGAGGATGGCGTCCAGTGTTGTTCCAAACACAAAGCGCACGTTCTGCAGCACCCCCTGCAAGTAGAAGCTCATTTTAAACAACAATCCAGTGAATCAGTGTTAAACTGCATATTGTCAAGTGAAAAGGAGTAAATAAAATGGGGGGAAAACTTTGCGTTTTTGCGCATTTGGACACTACTCTAAAATTTTTCAGAATTTTAGTTGATTATCTTTTGATAACTTAGCAGCTTAACAGAAATCAAAATTTGAGCTCAAAATTTACAGCTGAATCCATCGTCTGTAAAGGCCCGTGATCTCACCATGAACCTGTCCTTCACCGCTCCCTTGCCAACCCTGAGCTGCGCTCCGCTCGGCGCGTCCTGCGCCAGGATGCTCTGAATCGGCGCATCCAGCTCGGCGGTGTTCACCTCCTCGCATCCCGCGTACAGCTGCGCTCGGTCCTCCTGCACGAACAGCGTGATGTTCTTCCAGTGGCCCGTGGCCAGATCCACTTCTTCGATGGACACCACCTGCTGCTTGTTCTCGGTGGAGTAAACTATGTCCAGAGTGTTCGCCTTGCCGTTGGAGACGATCTCAAACACGGGTCCGGTGCCGTCCCGCTTCTCCACGGTAAGAAGACTTCCTCTGGTCCGTTTAAACTGCTTGAAGTTGAGCAGGAGGAGAAAACCTCTCTCGGCATGGATGGTATCGATCAGGTCCCTAAAGGCGCTCTCGGGGACCGGGGGGATCAGGTCTGGATCGAGGATCTTGTAGGCGGGGCTGTATGGATCGTCTCCCTTCACCAGGGTGACCCCGTGGTTCTTACTGGGGACTCGGATGAGCTCAAACAAGTCGTACACGCTATTGTCCTCTCGACTCTCTGTGTATAAATAATAAGAAGATGGTTTTAGTTTGGCAGTTCGCTGTTTTTTTGTTTGTTTTTTTTTTAAATTTATTTTAATGTCCCATTTTAGTTATCAAAAACTAAAAGAAAAATGCAACAATTTTTAAGAAGTTGAAGTTTTATCAGCCAACTCACCTGCAACCCTGGCACTCTCACAGGTCCAAAGCATCAGTAGCAAAAATATTCCTGTCAGCTTCATGGTGATACACCAACCTGCTGCCTGTGACAAATACCAACAATACAGGCTATATAGTTGTAACCATTTCTAAAAGCTGTGTTAGATCAAATCACTGTGCAATAGGCTGAATAAATTAAAATAATTATATTTAAAAAAAAACAAAACAAAAAAAAAACAAAAAAAAAACGGAGTACCTGTTGATCAGTAACAAACTTAGTGCAATGCAGGGTATTCTTCACCACTCACCTGTTCCACAGCAGCCTCAAAGTAGTAAAATCCTTTCAAAAATATATACAAATCCAGCAATAATCCTCAGGAATTCATTTATTGCAAGTTATTAAAAAAAAAATCCACCATGAAATTAAGGGAGATAATTAAAAAAATGTGCTTGTTTTTTCTCCCCCGTTGAAAATGTGCCTCTTCTGGCTCCAGCTCCTAAATAACTCCGTTTTTAAGCCGAGGGGGGACAAAGTGCTATTTAAATAGTTTGATGCCATTCCTAAGAAGCGTCCTCGTCCAATCACGGTGAGGAGAGAAAAAGGGACGAGCCTAGCCTCTCTGCTGAAAAAGGGAAGAGAAAAAAAAAAAGCTTTCCAGGACCAACTTCACTTTGCTGCACCTCAGACTCTTAATGGGCCAGTGTTTCCTCTTACTGCGTCCATCCATCAGCCCTCTGACGGATTTCCACCTCACAGACTGACAGTGACGCTGCAGATTTATTTTTTGTTTTCAAAAGAAACGCATTTATGTTTAAGAAATTAAAAAGTCACAAGTAAAGTCAGGTTTTTGTTTTGTATTCATTTATGTGGAATCTCAATTGTGACCATAATCTCTGAAACACTTTAATGTGCACTTCGTTCTGCAGTTGTTTGAATGAAAATATATTCAGGTCTTAATCTATATAGATACAGTCCAAATGCTTATTCTTATGCTGCACCATAAACTGTGATGAGCTGCAGTCACAGCGATGGTTTCTGCGGATGCAGTTCCAGATGTGGCCACTAGGAGCCGACGTGAGTTCACTGCAGAGACGCCTGGGGCAGAGGAAGGTGGCGCAACAGCACACCTGAACTGACCCTCACGTCCAAGATGCCTTCACTGGAGGTTTGGTCGGGAAAACGTGAAATCCAAAAAGACCCAACACATGAAAAAATGATTGGACAAGAAGTAATTTTTTTTTTTTTTTTTAATGAGGTCTTTTATTTACCTTTTTAATAATGTAATATAAAAAATACCTTTTTTTGTTTTTGTTTTTTATGTCAGCATTTGTTTTTTCTAGTGCAATATTATGCTTTCCGATGTCCAAAATGGAAGAAGACTAAAATCAGACTGTGTTCCACAAGGTTTTGAAACAAGTATGTTCCATAAAGTGATGCCAAATATCTCAGAAACTGAATGTTTCATATATGTCACGCTGGATTTTTCTGGGTTAAATTGATTAAACACCTAACATTTATCTGTATAACGATCATTGTGCTCTAAAAAAAAAAAAAAAAAGCAGAGTTTGGGTGGCAGTTTCCTTTTCAGACAAGGAATTAAATAAAAGAAGAAAAAGAAAGGGGCGAGTAGGGAATGAGGCAAAGCCTGTAGGTCCTATTATTCTAGTTATTCTGTTTTGTACACATTACACCAACACACAGGGATTCCATTGTTCCTTAATCTTTTCTATAGTTCATCCTGGTTATACATCAACCCAATAAAGCTGCATATGTTTGTACTTAAGATGCAATTCTAATGTTAGGTTTCTTCTGTGTGTTTACACACACAGTTGTGTTTGACGCAATGGTTAGCTTATTATAGACATATCTATTTAGGTTTCATTTTAAATTAAAGTTAAGCTGCAAATGGCTCGTTCATTGGTTCATCAATGCATATGTTGTCTGTAGACACTGCTCTTTAAAGTTTATACATACAGAGGACACAATTCAGTTTGTTTTATGAAGATATTTGGAGAAAAGACACACAAAGACTTAGTGAACACAGTACAGAGCAAACCTTCCTTTGCTGCATGTCAGGTGTATTTGTTCCTGTCAGAAAGTGAAGCTGTTGTGGTCGAATGCAGCAATGTACTTCATCCACTTGATGCATGAGACATAAATTTGCTCTTGAAAAGCCGGTTTACGTTTACCAGACAAGTGTGTGACGATGCTAAAAAAAAGTAGCTCACATGTTTAAGGATGGAGCCGTACCCTGAGGGGTCCTGAGGTCAAAGCTGAGCTGACTCCTCTGGTGCCTGTGAGTCTGTCTCAGATCAGGACTCCTCAGTGAGACTAAAAGTAGCTTGTTTCAGCCTGTGAAGAGGACACTGTCACTGCCAGAGGTGCTGTGATCACTGACAGATTGATATGAAAATCAGGTGTGCAAATGAACTCGTCGATGTTTGAGTGACACGTAATCCAGGAGCTTTTGTACAACGTGTTCGTTTCCAACTCTTATTTTGTTTACTCGGCTTTAAAAGAAGACAGGACATACTCAGTAGAGCAAATTGCTGCAGTTTCAGAAAATGCCAACAAAACATGCATGTCAGACATGCATTCACTACAGACCAGTGCAAATGTGTCTACACTAAACAGAAACATGTGCACACAAATTGATTCTTAACATTCTCTACTCATTCATTTCCCTTTCTTTCCTGTTTCTGCAACAAGGAAAGGAAGCAGGAAAAGAAGTGGGATTAAGAAACAAAAGAGAAGACAAAAAAAATAGAAAAGGAATCCCAAGGAAAACAACGGCTAGGATGAAGGCGTCTGAAAAACAAGGAAAATACAGAAAAAAAGTAGAAAATGAAAAAGGACAAATCACATAAATAGCAACTGATTGGCGAAAGAGAAGGAGAAAGAAGGCAAGGCAGGGAATGATGGGGTGATCAGAGGACCAGAGGGGGGGGGGGGAGAAATGCAGAGAAAAACAAGTGAAGGAAGAGGAGAGCAGTACATGTACGTACATGCCATTTCACAGCTCATTCACATGAATGGAACACCCCCTCAGCGGCTGCGTCTCATGAATTTACGTTCAGGAAGCTGCTGAGTAACTCCTAATGGCAGCTAACGAAAACTTTCCACAACCCCTGTCCTGCTCTCTGCCCTGTTGTTGTTGTAGAGGTTCAGCGTGTCGGCAGGTCCCAACCGGGCTCTTGGCCCCGCTGTGTGGTGCTCGATAATTTCACACACCTTCCTGCCATTTCTTTATAAAGCAGCATCATCAGGTGATGCGTAAGGACGATGATCACAGGTGATGAAACGTTAAGTTATTTGAGGCTGACCTTTAAACAGTCAAAATCATCCAAGACTTGATGAGCACTTGAATTTGAGTCACACTTGCTTGGAAAAACATCGATGCATCACTGATGATGTTCAGCATAACTGGAACTGTCTGAGTCAGGTAACATGCTTGGTAACTATATTTATGCATCTATAATCAAAAATTCAATGTCAGCCTCATGTGTGCTGAGAATCTCCACTGGGAGAAACTCTTCGACCTCCTTTTATCCCTTACACCATACAGTGGATTGATGTTAGATTAAAACTGAGCAGTAGGAGCTTAACTTGGATCTCACTCACTGCCAGCTTGTATCGTCACACTTCTGCAGTCTGTGACTACATACAGTATTATAAATCGAAGTCTCCTAAAGTTTTTCCCACGCCCCACTTGCAATTATTACTGATGAAATGACATGTGGAATCTTTCCCAGTCAACTCTTATTTACAGTAAATCCAACATGGCATGAACTCGGCACATGTTCTTACCACTTCCATCATTAGGAACAGTTGAGGCAGAGCAGGGAAGCCCGAGCGAACAGGAAACGGGGCGTTTCCGTAGAACTGAGCTATCATGTGGGCTGCACGGTGGCATGGTGGTTAGCAGTGTGGCATCACAGCAAGAAGGTCGCTGGTTCAATCCTCAGGTGGGGCGAGGCTCAGACAGTGGCCTTTCTGTGTGGATCTTACATGTTCTCCCCGTGTCTGCGTGGGTTCTCTCCAGGTACTCTAGCTTCCTCCCACCATCCAAAGACATGCATGATAGGTTGATTGGTTACTCTAAATGAGCATGAGTGGTTGTTTGTCTCTGTGTGTCCCTGCGATGGACTGGCAAGCTGTCCAGGTTGTACCCCACCTTTTGCCCAAAGACAGCTGGGATAGGCTCCAGCTTCCCCGCAATCCTTCATTGGAGTAAGCAGTTAGGATAATGAATGATCTATCATGCAAACTTTTGTTTTATAAGTGGCTATTTGCTCTTTGCTCGATTGCAAAACAAGAAATTTAAAAATATTAATTGGAAAATTGTTTAATTGGTTAAAGTCTAAACATATTCCTTCCCGATGAGCGCGTAACTTTAAGTCATTTATCATATAAATTGCACCATCTATTTTTGTCATGTCCATGATATTTTGCATATGTCCATAAGTGCTGACAAATGTATGAACGCATCCATTTACAGAACTCTACATGTGTTTTTGTGCCCATTTACACGCTTCCAGTGATGGGACTTTGGTTTAAGCTTTGCTTACTCTGGAGTCAGCTGTGTTTTCTTTTTCCGTGCTCGTTCTGGGGGTGAATATTCATCTTCTTTTCGACTTTGTAGATGAGGTTTTGGAAATTCTGTGATCATCCATATTTGTCTGAGCCAGAATTTACAGGAGTAGAGCTCCTAGAAATCCTTGAGGCGGTGGATGCTTACTAATATAATTCCTCTATACTATCTGCAGCAGGTCTCTGGAAGAACAGTTTTCCCAAAGAAAAAACTTTTTTTTTGTTATTTCCATTTAACTAGTTCTAGTTATTCTGGTCAAAATGCTTAATGCAAACATAATTGTCAACAATGAACATATAGGAAGGATTCATTGTCTTGCTGGCACAACTGCAGTGCATCCCAGTCCCTAAAAGGTAGCCGACGTGAGGCTTTATAGCTCCATCATTTGTTGCTGCCGGTTAGAAAACACAGTCAAAAAGCATTTACAATTCTGCAAACTGACTTCGTTCTTCCAAAGAAAACTTTCTTGTCTGGGATGTAGAGAGCTCATGCAACAACTAAACCCCCACGTAACTTCAGTGTGAGATGTTTCCATCTGAGAGATGTCAGTAGGGATCCAGGGATTCTTCACACAGCGTTGTCAGACACTAGTCTGGGAATATTTTATAACAAACCAGAGAGTAATACAAGTCAAAGCTGAAACAAAAAAAACAAATGTTCCTTCTTTATTATATTAAACAGCATTATTAAACCTGCTTCTAACTTTTCAAATGAGCATATTTAAGTTCTGTTTTTTTGATACACTTTATTCAAAGCAAAACAACGAGGGACATTTCACATACATATTTTTTATTGATTAGTCAGTGACTCTGAAGTAATACGAGTTGAGAGGTGTGTGCTTGTTTTTCACGAGGGGAGATTATGCCTGAGGTGACACACTCCCTTTTACTGTACACACAATACAACACCCAGATAGACACTCTCAAACACCACCAACCCCTCTTCTTCTTTATGGTAATTAACCATCACAAAGCACACAGACGCAGAGCTTTAGTAACCAAACTGCGCGCTTATGCATTCACTTGTCAACACAACCTTTTATTTATGAAAATGAAAGGCCGGCAAGGCCATGCTTGTCAGGGATTCCTAGTGTATGTTGCTCTTTGGTTGAAAACAATGAATTTCTTTTTGGAATATAATCCCAAACAAAAGGGTGACCGTTTGCACTTTAGGTCCATTTGGGCAGCAATGCAATTAGATCTGACGCATTCTTGAACTGAAAACTCCTTTTCAAGCAGTGCAGAATCCCAGATGACCACCTATGCCTTTCTTTCACTGGAGCTTGGGCCCTGCTCTCACTAATTCCCAATAAACTACTCACTGGAGTGTTCACCCATGACATTACTGTGCCTAAGCCAGGATCATTAGCTGGGTTCTGCACAAGGGAAATGACATTAGTTGCCACAGCCTCACCTGCTCAGTGATTTCTAAATATCTAATAGTGTCTAGGAATGTAGTCTTGATCCAGATCCATCTTCAGCCTATTAGGTGGTCACACTGTGCCAGCTTCTTTTCATGGGCTTCCGTGGACAATGTAATTTGCATTCCAGAGCCCAGTGGGTTGGAGGAAAAAGACGTTAGGGTGTTCTGAATCATCTGATATAATTGCTGCTGAGAGCGTAACTGCAGATTCTATTTAATTCTAATGGGGCTTCCCGTCAAATGTTTTCCCCAAATTTGGCAAATTAACACAGGCCTGTTTTGACCATTAGCTTTGTTGCAGCTGTTAACCAGCTGCTTACTGGAAAAAAAAAAAGTTGATTTGCACAGGCACCTGACGCAGGAATGAAAATGATATGTTTGCCATAATTCTTTAGTATGCATAGCATTTATTTGATATTACAGCAGGCATACATGTAGCATGCCAGCAAACATAAGGTTTGTTTTTGACAGAAATGAGGCAGAAAGTACTTACTGCTGACTCAAATGCATTCTTGCAACTTTTCACTCAAAAAGAGCACCGATCAATGTGGCCTGCATATGACAGGATTTATTTGGGTTGTAATGCAAAAGAAAAAAAAAAGCCAAATAAAGTTTAAAAATCATACAAATGGTAATTTTACATGCTCTGCACATTTTTCTTGTCACTTTCAATGCAATAACATCACCTGGAAGGCTACCAGTCTCTGTCCGGCATGCTGTCATTTATCCGCAGCACCAAGCAAAAGGAGCAGCACACATTAAACATTAAAACCTTATTCTTTGTTACCATAGATGCAATTCTGTGAGAATTTCAAACAGTGGCAGTCTTTATGGCTCCACACACATTGGTCCTGAGAAACAGACACAAACTGTGGTGACCTTAGCAAAAGCAGCAATAAACAACTGTCAGCCAGCTTTATTTGGAGATAGAGAAGTTCACTTGCCACGTCCACATTCCTGCCATACCTTTGCAGTGTACATAAATACCCTGAGACTATTGTTTTTCATGCTGTCCTTGTTAATCTGTATGAGATCTGCACAGAAATGGCTGTCATTACCTCTCAGTTCACTCATCACAGGAAGAGCCACTTCAGTACAGTCCTGCATCATCAGTGAAAGCCAATCTGAGGTCATGAAGAATGTTTTAACTTAACTGATGCTGATGGATGATGTATAAAATGCCTGCCATGTTCAAAAGCTTCACAGTTCTGTTTGGGAAAAAGTTTTCATTCCCATGCACAGAGGAAAAAAAAAAAAAAAAAAAAAAGAGGAAAACTGTTGCTGAAATTAAGTGAAGGGGGCATGGACAAAAGGGAGGATCAGTCTAGACCTGCACAGCCAAAATCATGCAACACACAATTAGATGAGTGTGTAAAGTGCCAGCAGTTTCAGAGAACGGGTGTGGATCAGGACCTGGCAGTGACACGCAAAGGCAGAAAATAGCCTCTGAGTAAGTGTTTGTGAGAGCTCTGCTTGTAGGTACGGATTTTTTGGGCCTCAGGGAAGCACCTTCTGCTCAGGCTGGCATCCAAAGATTGTTTACATCAGGTGTAATGATTTCACTAAAAGATATGCACCACACCTCAGTTGTCAGATCTAGTACCACAGTGTTTACCAAACACTAAAGCTGTTGTTGGGGGGCTCAGATGCTGGTGATGGAAGCAGCCATCATGTTGGGGCATCGCTTGATTTCTGGGTCCGTATTGGTCATTTTGGTGGAATTTGATGTTTGTACTTCTTTGGATGAATTTTTTTATGTTTTAAATCCCTTTTCCAAGAGTGTTTGTAGAAAATCCATCTTTGAGAATTGAATTTAAATGATTTGATGCTTCTGTTCATTTGACCCCACCGCGATCCCACTGACGATAGGATTATTCAAGATGGTTTTTTTTAGCGAAATGGCATCTTTCAGTTGCTATTTACTGTATGGATGAGCAATAGATGGTTCGATGAATAATTAGACTAGCTAGTATCCTAATATATTAGTGTCCCTGTGCTCATTTCTTCCTGTCAAATGAAAGAATGTTGGCAATCACCCTCTGAAATGACCTGTGCATTATAATCACACATCTGCCTCCTCTTAACTTAAAATTTACTCTGCAAGTTGATTTAATTGAAGTATGAAAAATAATTTGGGATGTGAATTGTTTGAAATTCCCACAACTGTTTATGGGCATTTGCCTGTTTATTTACTGCGTATTGAAGTCTCATAATTCACAGGGGATACAAGATGTCAACGTCAGCAAACAAAGGTCGCCGGAGGAATTTCAACAAATGACTAAACATGTAAATGGTTACAAGGATAAAATGATCTTGACCCTTGAATATTTGTGGGATGTTGACACTCAAAGCAAATACGGAGAGGTTGAGTGCAGCTTGTTCTCACTTCAAGGACATCGCATACTCTTGTTTCTCAGACACTGTGGCGTTACATAATCATGTTTATAGAAGCCATTAAGTACTAAATATAGTGAAACTATTCTAAATAGTTTATGTGATACTTTTAAGGGTTTTTCCCCTTTCCATCAATGTATTCATCCACAGCAAAAAGAAGTTATTCTCCTGTAGAATTCATCACTTCTATACAGCCTGTAGCACTATGTCATCCTGGCTTTTCTTTGTGTAATAAATGACATCACAATATAACACAATGCAATGATGAAGTCTGCATGCTCCACGCAGAGAATGAGCAACTAGCTTGCAGTTTATGTTGAACTGATCGGCAGGCCAATTAAAGGAGGCTAGCCTTTCACAACGGAGCCCTTTAATAGACAGAAACTAAGATAAACTGACAAAATGCCTAAATGTAATGTACAACATGACTTTTCCCTTTTTTCCTCACGATATATGAAAATGTATATTAAAAATGCAGATAATGGAAAAACAGAATGTACCGCCAAGTGGTGGCTGTTTGTGGTAGAGCATATTATGCTGTGTATATATTTTATGTTTTTCTTTTTTTTTTTTTATTAAAGACAAGTCACTGTGAAGCTAATTTTAATTTTTTTTTTTCATGCTGGTTTCGAGGTTGTGCTGCTCAATGAATTTCTTCAGGTACATTAAACTTTCAACATCTGTTGTGATGATACAAAAGATATTTATCAGCAGGAAACACTTTTTGATCTCTCTCCAAAGCCCAATTAATGAGCAAAATAACTTGTAAAATCCTACAGAAGCTGAGGAAATATAGGGGATGCAGGGCAGGAGCACGGCACACAGAAGTAGAAGGTATTAAAATGATTTCTTTTCAACATTTTCAAGGGATATGGGAGTTTTCTAGCTAACAAAATGAACATGCTAACAAGGATACAGAAGGAAAACGGAGGATTTGGTTTCATGTGTATCACTGAGGTGTTGAGGATGGACATGTTCCAGACTTTAATGTGTTTGTACTCGGTTATTAGACCGTATAAGAGGATTGAGACCACAAACTCTGTGAAAAGTTGAAAGGAAAAGGTTTCAGAATTCTCTTTAACCACAGTAGAGCCATTCATGTCACTGCAAAGGAGAAGATTTGCACACAGGACAACAAACTGTGAGCTGTGATTTCTTTAGCTCAATTTTTGCTAGTTTACAAACACAACATCCTAATGCAATCATCTGGAGATTTCCTCTCTGCTACACTTCCAACATCCACCCCTGGAGCACATTTTCCAGGGAAGAAGGTTTTGCAAGCTGTTAAAGTCTTCACATCCCCTACAAGACTCCACGGAAACTAAATTGTGTTCAGTCAGAGGCTTCTTCAAGTAAAGACAGAAAGATATGGGAATTCCTTCAGGCAGCTATCTCCTACATAACATGACCGAACTGAAATAATTATGAAATATTTTTGAATTCAATAAAAAAAAAGCAATTCCAAACAATATCCAAATGATCGATCATGGAATGAAATATTTTCAATTCAAATCAACTTGATTTTTAATGTAAAAATCTTACTGCACATATAAGTGATTATGACTTTAGACTTTAAGCAATTTTTGTGTCAGGCAAACCCAGTTACTTAAAGGTGGAGTATGTAAGATTTTTAGTATTTTCAAAATAAATGAACTAAAAAAAATAACTACAATCATAATTAGATAGTTTTTTTTTTTTTTAAACATGCAGGTTCCAGTTTGTCCATATTTGATGTGTTATTAAATTACAAGTTTACTTAATGACAAAAACCCTTCTTAAATGTTTGCAGTAAAAAAAAAAAAAAAAAAAAAAAGTACTTTTTGTCATTTGTCATTAATTAAACTTGTAATTTAATAACGTATTAAATGTGAACAGACTGGAACCTACATGTTTAAAAAACTTTCTAATTATGATTGTAGTTATTTTATTAATTTTATTTAGAAAATATTGAAAATCTTACATACTTTACCTTTAAAGCCTAATCATGTAATATAAAATTCACAGCAACTGTTTCTAAATGAAAGTTTTTGTTACATGTTTTTGATTTGTACAAACTTTCCCCAAGCTTTCTATGTCAAGAATTCTCCTTGTTCAAGGCAACATCCTGGCTGTCATGTTACTTCATGTTACCGGCCGGATTGAAGATCCAGTGGGACGTTACACGTTATGTGTACATGTTCTGCACTTTAATTTCTTTATAAAAGGCTTATGTGAGGCCTGTTTCTGATGCTGAGAACCCCTCAGTGTGTTTGGTCTCAGAGGGACAAATCCTTTATTTACTAAATCTGTCTGACAAAACAGATGTTAACATTTCTGTCACGCAGACATTCATTCAAGTGTTTATTTAAAGCTTTCCTATTTGTAGCTCCATGTTTGACGTTTTATCCCCCGGCTTTAGCGTTGAAAACGAGCTTGATGCAGGCTACCTGTTCTTAAACATGTTTTTGTCCTGACAAGACTCATTCAGGCACAGAAAAAAAAAAGGAAAACTGGGGTTCTGTTGGGTGAGTTTTGAAGATTTTGACAGACATTAGAGGAAGCTTTTCTTTATCACATGTATGACTCCCAGGCAAGACTGAAAATCAAACAAGAGCATTGTGTGGGCTAACAACTAGGCTGAAAGTAAAAGGATTAATCTGAGGCCTCCCGTACCCTTTACACAAACCTGCAGCAGCTTTTTAAAAACGTCTTTTGAACTTTCAGTTTCCTATAGACGATGGTCGTATAGAAACAACCTGCCGTCTTTTATAATGGGCCCAGCTGTAGGAAGGAAGCCCTTCTGTCGACATTGTTAAAAAACTCAATGAACCTCTTTGCTCAGGTTCATTGGCCAAACCTACTGTTTCACTGTTTTTTTTTACCCTACAAATGTGTGATATATTCACCATATGAGGGGCATGTGAAGTTTCAGTAGCTGTGAAAAGTGAAAAAATACATGACTTCAAGAAGACACAAAGGCAAAGGTGGGCAACTCCGGTTCTCGAGGAACACAGTCCTGTAAGTGTGAGTTTCCCTGCTGCAACACACCTGACACACATCAGACATATTTAGCAGACTGGAGCAGAGCTTGACGTTAAACTCTGCACCAGTCTGCTAATGAACCATTAATTTGAGTCAGGTCTGAACACTTGCGGCTCTGGTACTTTATCCTCCCCTAACCAAGTAAGCCAGAGAACTGCTTTTCTGTATCTGTACTTTGTAGGCAGCTACAACAATGCTGCATGTTTTTGTTTGCTGGAGTTTTGTGATATTTCCTATCATGCTCTGCAGGAGCATTGAAACGTTCAGCTGGTCCCTCCTGAAATCGTGCAATGTGGATTTATGAGGCGTGTTTAGGCTCATTATCCTATCATAGCATAATCATTCTTTAATATCCAGCTGCTTTACAGATGTTGTGATGAGTTCGCTGCATTGTTGCAGAAGAATTATACTCTACCCTACTAGTCAAATGTTGCCTGTTTTAACGCCTGAAACACGAGATTAACGTATGTAGTGCATTTAAAGCTAACATTTTAATAATCAGCCCAGAGAAACTGTTTCCAAAATGCTTCTGACTCAATGAACTCATGCCCAAAGGTCCATGCTGGTATAGTACACACACACACACACACACACACACACACACACTCCAATTGATTTGGACACGCCATTGTGTGAAAGGTCCTGCTATCTAAAGATTTACCTTTGCTTTTGCCGTTTGTCTACTTCTGCTAAAATAGTTGACAGTTTTACCTGGATTTATTTACGTCCACAAGCTCAGTCAAAATATTAATCCATTATTGATATTCTATTTCTGCTTATTTCAATGATGATGTGGCCTGGAGCGCTTCCCAGTGGCTATAGGCAAGAGGCAAGGTTGAATCAAAACCTGTAGAAAATGAACCAAAAATACACGACCTGCAATGGAAACTGATACAAGTCAAGTAAAAGTTCATTAGACTGTGCATGTGTCACTGGCCGCGTCATGTTTACAGCATCTTCTGGCTCAAATAAATATTATAAGTAAAGAAGTTTTCTGAAGCATGTTTTGAAAAAGAAATCTTGTCGGAAACGTTTCTGATTCTGCTCTTCGTCATTCAGACACTTCATCAGAAGTGAAAGAATGTAGTTACTTGACTGTCTCTTAAAACCTCGTACCCCAGTATGCAGATGCTTATTTCGGCGCCATTTCACATCAGGCAAGAATATTCTCAGGAAACGATTCCTAAACTATTTCTCTGTAGTTCCTCCTCTTTAGTCACACTTAACACTAACCAGGCTTGTATCGGCAACTCTGTTGATGAGGTTGCCAAGCAACAGGGGGATACAGAGTGAGTGGGATGGACAGAGGGGGTAACACAGGAGTTGTGTCGGGGTCATGAACCCAAAAGCAAAAGACACAAACCCCACGGAAGGAGTTAAGATGTTGACATGTACACAGTTTAACCCTTGTCGTGTCTCAGGGACGGTAAAACACAAGTTTAAGCTTGAACTCGTAAAACTCCACAGTTAAATAGTGTTTGAATGTCTAATTGAGGCTGTCTGTTTGGAAGATAAATAGTCTGAGCTGTATTAGTCACATCTGGTTGGAGTTCAGAGCAAGTTTTTATCTTACATTGTTATTTCTTTATAGTTTAAATGTTCTTTTAACAAATAAAACATGACAGCCATTGTATGTTTTCGCCTCAGCTCCTCCTGAGTACGTCATGCCGTGTCACTTCATATTCCAGACTTTTTTTAGGAGCCAGGCTTCACTTTTTAGGTTGGAGGGGCTCTAATTTACCTGCTGCTACAGATGTGATCCAACCTGAGAAACTTGCATGAAGACGACAACTGATGCTGTTTTTTCTAAACTTGAGTGCCTACATTGCTTACTCCCTATAAAAGGTTTGTAGCCATTCGCTGCTTACACTCAACCGTCATTTATGTCTGTTTGGGCTGAATAAAGCTGTATGTTAGTGTCATATTTGTGCAGTTTAGCTCTTAATGCTGTGTGGAATTGGGTCAGCTTACTTTCTCCTTTTAGATTTGTTGTTGAATGTTGTTAAACTTGCAACAAACCATTTTTTAATTGAATTTATATAAAAATGTTACTATATTTCATTAATTTGATTTTTTAAAAAATATTTATGTATTATATTTTTTTGTTATTTATGGTCATGAATTTATTAAATATTTAAAATATTATAAATTAATTTATTAAATATTTAAAATATTATAAATGTATTTTATTTCTATGACCTGTCCAGGGTGCACCCTGCCTCTAGCTGCAGCTGTCATGTCTTGCTATATCTGCAATAACAGTAGGTGTCTTATAAGTAACATCTAACTGTATTTATGATGTGAAAATCTATCCTAAAATTTAAATGATCCTTATGGAAAAATGATGACAAAATTGTAATTTCATGCAAACAAAGTGACGTCTGTTGCAGGTTGAGAGCCATTTTCCATGATTAATTATTCAAGAAAAAAACAGGACCATCAACATCCAGCTGAGCCTTAAGGATCTTCTTCTGGTTTGGTGGGATGACAGCTGAAAGATGTTCAGAATGACATCAGTGTCAAACAAAAAAGATCCTTACATGCACTGGAACCAGTATACACTATGGTGAAGGTGCCACAGTTGACCTGAGCTTAACAACGGCGGTGTAATGCTCTGCTTTGTCTGAATATGTGCAAGTGTGCATTCCTGGCATGTTTCTACCGTTTTATTAAACCTGCAATAAGGGATTATTTTGGCTATGTGGGGGCAGCAGACATAAACTAAGCTGAGTTCACCTTCAGAGCCGCTTTGGTCTCAGTTTTAAGTTCATAAAATCAGCCATTTGAAGCTAATCAGGAGGTTTGCAGGACTTTTTTTTTTCAATTCAGAGCATGGTTGGAAAGAGATGACTGATTTAAGATGAGAAAAGGGAAGCAAGAAGTCCAGAAAACTGAACAAGATGTAACAGAAGAACTCATTAAAAAAATTCTCTTTACAACAATGACTATCGACAAAACCCTTTTTGTTTTCACACCTTTTCCATTCTGTCATCCAGAAAACTGCTTAAAAAGTAAAGGAAATGCCTAAACAACAACTTTATTTGTTACACAGTGGAGTATGTAGCCAACAAAATAACAGGAACAATCACTAAAAGTCCAAATCATTTACCCATGGAGGTCTGGATTCAGGAAAGATCAGATCACAGACTGACCCGACTTCTACCTCCAAAACGAGTACAGTCACATGTGTGTGGCTTCCACATGCCGGTATGCACGCCGTCCAAAGGGCATGCTCCTGATGAGACAATGGATGTTTTCCTGAAGGATCTCCTCCTAGACCTGGATCAGGGCATCGGTCGATCCCTGGACAGTCTGTGGTGTCATGTGGTGAGACTTGATGTCCCAGAGCATCTGGGTTGGATTCAAGCCTGTTGAACAGGCAGGCCAGTCCATAGCATCAGTGGCTTTGTCATGCAGAAACTGCTGACACACTCCAGTTACATGAGACCGAGTATCGTCTTGCATCAGAAGGAATCCAGGTCCCACTGCAGCAGCATATGGTCTGACATGGGTCTGAGGGTCCCAACTCGACACCTAGTGGCAGTCAGGGTACCTCTGGTGAGCACATGGAGCTCTGTGCACAGACCCACAGCCAAATCAGTCGTACTGGAGGATTTTATAGGTAGCAGATCATTCTCCATGACCTCTCCAGACAACCTCACACCTGACGCATACTCAGTGTGAACCTGCTTTCATCCATCATGAGCACAGAGCAGATACAGCAAATCTGCCAATCCTGCTCCTCCCTGGCAAATCGGGCTGCATGGTGTTGTGCTGTAAGCACAAGCCCCACTTGTGTGCGTTGGGTCCTCATGGAGTCAATATCTGACAGTCTGAGCTGAAACATGCCTGCTGGAGGTCACTTCAAGGGGCTCAGGCAGTAATTGTTTATGATTTACATAAACTATGTACCATTTTACTTCTCGTGAATGATCTAATTTACTTTTATTTGGTATTACTGTACATAACAGGCAAAGTGGGTCTCTTTGCACGTTTAGGTGATTAGACTACATGACAGTAAGATCCTTTTGGTTATCCTCAGTAGAGAGTTTACTATTTCTCATTCAGATAAAAATCAGTTTGAGGGGGGTGTATTGGCTCTGGTAGTAGAGCTGCTTGTCTCATGACCTTGTGTTCTGCAGTTGGAGTCCTGCTCCCCTACGCTGCTGCAGCCCTGAACGGGACACGATTGTTTTCTGAAGACTAGTCCTTGGATAAATGTAGAGGATTGTCAGGAAGGGCTTCTGGTATAAAACATGCAAACAACTGAACTGTGTGATGATTAGCTGTTGCAAACCCTTCAGAGGGAAAAGCTGAAAGGAGTCCAGCAGCAATATCTGGATAAAAGTCTGTTGTTCTGTCACATTCTTGATCATTGTAATAAACACTTCTTTGGTTTGTGGGGCAAGTGATGAGTATTAAATGTGTTGAAAGTTGAAGGGCTGGGAGGTTTAAATCTCTTGCACAATATGGACATACAGGAGGTTGTTTAATCATGTTTAGCAACCAGCAAAGGCTGCTGCATGCCTCAGAAGTAATAAATGTGATAATCAAGTGCCCTTAATGTTGTTGCAGAGTTTGTGCCTGTCATGTAAATGTCTTTGTCTTTTGCCATTAAATTGTCATCATGTTTTGTTGTTGTTTTTTTTTACTTTATTTGGGTTCCCCTGACTGGTTTTTCCATTGCCGAAGGAAACCATTAGCAAACCTGACTGGCTGGAACAACACTGATGACTCTGAAGTTTCAGCATTCACATCGAGGCACGGTGTTCAACTCATCTGATAACTTGTCAAACAAGTTCAAAAGAATAAAAAATCTTAAACCAAAATCTTTAAAAAGCTCTTTTTGCAAGAACTGTGGTGGAAAAATGTTTGCTGCCTCCTCATACCGTTCAGTAGTTGTGGGATAAATTCAGTAGTTGTGGGATAAACCTGATGTTTGTTCCCTCAAACAGCACGATGCACAGCAAGTGCTCCTTATTTAGTGTGATTTTATAGATATTTGAGTTGCTGAAAGGAAAATCTCGGAGTTCTTTAACTGAAACAACTCTCTTGCTTTTTTTATACGTATAAAACTAGCCTTCAGTGCTTGTTATTGTTAGCAGATGAGACTAGATTTGGACAACACAACTTCATTTCATAAGATTCTGAGATGATTCATATGAGTCAATCCACTGTCATTGAAACAAAATAAAATAAAATTTGATTATAACATTAATAAAGACCAATGATGTTTTTTCCCCATTCCACAGCTTGTTTCTGACTAAACAACTCCATTCTCTGTGGTCCCTTCAGCTTCCTCTCAATCTCACCTTCCCTTTGTGGACATGCCGAAAAAAGCTGCAACATAACAGCTCCCCATGGTGTTTTGGCCCGACCCCAACAGCAGCAGATTGTTGATGGAAATGTCTGCAGAGGGGTTTGCGGCCTTGCCTCTGTGGTAGGAGTATGAAGGGTCATATTTGTGTGGCTCTCAACAGGATTTATGGCACAGTAGCAGTCAAGTCTCAGACTTTGATCCAGATTATGTGAGTTAAGTTTATCTGGGTTCCTCATTGTTACACCACCTCTACAGGGATGTCATACTCATGAGCACTGACACTGATTTAACATTAATCTTTACAGTTGCTAACTTGAAATACATAAGTCTTAAATGATACCAAAATAACATGCCAACAAAGTCATGTTTCATTCATTCTTCTGGCATTCCTCATAGTTTTATTTCCAAGCAGTCATATTAATCAATACATTTTGGAAATGACCTAGGAAGATCAGTTTTAATTCTTGTTAAGCCTTTAGATTACATTTTGTGTGATTTTTAATCATCTTTGACTAATAAGATGACACAATGTTTGGAAACACTGAAGGCATCCATGTTTCTCTGATTAACTAATCCTAATAAGTTCATTTTCCTTCTCTATGAAAATTTCAAGAGAAATAGCTCATAATTGCAGATTTAAAGCAAATATTAGACCTGGACCAGACTGATTTTGTACTCATGCAGAGTTGGAAGATTAAGTGTAGCAGCTCTGAAAACAGATTGATTACAGTTTGCTTCAGTTTCTGTCAAACAAATGAAAAAAAAACTGATAAAGTACACTTAAAAAGATGTAGCTATGTCCCTTTAATGCTGTATGTATATTTGATATACAGACAGTTTTTGAGACCTTTTGTGTCTCTTTACGGAAAAAACTTTGCTCAAAACCCTGTTGTATCAAATGGGATACTCAAGTCCTTCCCCCTGGTGGATACTTTTTGTACTACAGTTATTATGACTCCTCACAAAGTAATAAACAGTTAACGCAATGATTTTTGGTCATAATTCATTTTCCTTTCTTTCTTAAAATGTTTTTGTAAAGGGCTAAATAAAGACTTCAGATATTTTAAAATGTACTTTTCCCCCAAATTTTCTTGGGTTGAGCCGGAAAGGCTAAAGAGATTTCTTCAATAATTACACAATCCTGAACTTCAACTATATCTGCCACATTATCTGATGCTTAATTCATAGTTCAGCCACTAAAACGATCCCTAAAACATATGTAAAATATTCTTTTCATGACCAAGAAAAGAACAGAAAAAGTAAAGGAAATGAAAATATTCAAGAGCAAGTTGCCATCTTTTTTCCTTTGCATTAATGACAGGATTACACTTGCATACCTTTTGTAGAGGAGTGATATGCTATGTTTGATGCTTTGACAATTTGTCACAAGTTTTTATTTTTATTGTCCCGATGTGCTTCAGAATAGGGGAATTCCTCAGGAAACATTGTGTTTGGACAGCCTGGGCACAAAAACATGTCCTTAAGCAATCCAAAATATTTATGTAACTGAATGAGCTTGAAGGTGAGCGAGTTCCTCTTCACAGCGAAGGTATTCCACATCCTCCAGACTGGAAAGGTCCAACATCTTTGATGAGAACTTGTCTAGATATGTACATTTTCTTTCTATTCATATTGCAGCTTCCATTTTGACAAGTTTACGCTCTAGTTAGAAAAAAAAAAAAAGCATGGAGAGCCTCTTAGCGCTGCATTGCGTTTGATTCAGAACCGTTCGTCTGCTAGCTGGTTTCATTGTATATTAGTGTCTTTCACACTGAGTACACCTGTGGTCTGTGAACCCTCCATAGGGGGTCGGGATCCTCAGGTGTGAAGCCACTCTTAGCTTTAGAGAAAAATCACCAAACACAGACGCAGAGAATTTTTTTTATTTTCTTTGGACTTCTTATTTTCAGGCTTTTTCACATAAATGTCTGAAAAGCATTTTAGTTAAACTTTCCAAACACTTCTTTTCTGAGAGCTGAGCCAGAGGTTTTAATGTACAATCTTCACAAGGACGTATTTATGTTTTATCTTTGTGTTGACAAAGATGATCCTGTCAGGAATTCAAAACTGAAATCATATTTTGTACCTTTTGATAAGCATTTGCAATATGGATCAACACAACAGTGTTATAACTGCCCGTTAATGTCAAGATGACATGAAGATTGGCCTTGGTAGTTTTTCATTCCCTTTACACAGGATAAAACAAGCTCCATTCTTGATAAAAATTCAAACATTCATTTTCTGCTGATGTTTTGATGATTTTTTTCAAAATCATAAACCCGTCAGTTTCCTCCACTACAGCCATCTTATGTTTGGTGATGGAGCTGTGTTTAGTACTGGGTCGATCATGGTTACAGCTAACAAATGCTTGTTTCCTGAGGAGGACAGGTGAACCCACTTCAAGATTTTATCTATGGTTACACTTACCCTCATGGGAAATAGTTTTATTCTTCATGGTTAGAAATGTTTTGGCTTAGACCAGCATCAACAGAAAGGTTAAGATTCAATAAATGATGCCTCAGAGATTAATTTTCCAATCTTCCTAAACTTCTCTCAAGTATGTTGTTGGTGTGGGTGGTACTTCAGGAGATCCATACTGTACTGACTGAATATCTACAATATGAAAATTGTCAATCTTTAACTTTAAAGAAACCTCAAATGGTGAAGCATTTTGTGAGAAGAATGAACCTTAAAGCTCAACAGAGACTGCATAGTTAAAAAATGAAAAAAAAAAAGTTAAAACAGCCAAAATACCAAAGCAATAATAATAATAATAATAATAATAATCTTCATCATAATAACTAGAAACAGCTATTATTGACATAATAGCAACTGTGAATGCCCATTTATTGAACTATGCTGAATGACTGAAATGAAATTGCATCAGTGCAAGAGATTGGAAAACTACATCAGGATTGAACCCATAAACTTCTGTATTGAAGCACACTGACTTACTGACTACGCCACTAGTACTTTAAGTTGCAACTTGGAACAAGTGTTAAAATTTTGTCCAATTGGGATGGGAATGCCTTTTTTTGTTTCACTTCCAGCAGGGTCTTAGTAGCAGGATTGCAAAAACATGCGCAAGGTTGAACTAAACTCCAGTAAAGATGTGACAGACTTTATTGTTCAATGTTGAAAACCTTGTTTAATATGTTTAAGATTCATCAACGTCATGCAATGTTGCAGGGAGCATTGTTGGAGTTGAACCGGACACTGCAAACTGGTGCAGAGCCCCGAAACCCTGTTGAAGCAGTTTTCAGCTCATTATGCAAAAATCAACCAATTACTGTGCTGAATTTTTGCAAGGTCCAATGCACAGTGGGTTTGAAAGACTTTCATCCGATCACTAGGCTGAATTATTTTTTTTATAAAATGCTAAATATCTCAAAAACTACAAAGAATTCAAATGACAAAATTCATAGAACACATCTCCCGAAGGAGCTGCAGGGTTTGAGATGTGAATGATTGAAGTGACCTGAATGGCACAGGAGGAGTAGCGCAGCAAAGTTTGGCGGAATAATAATAAAAATGGCCGAACAGGCCCCCATGGGCATTCACATTAATAATGATCATGATAGCCATTTATTCATTATCCACACCGCTTCCTCCAATTAAGGGAAGCTGGAGCCTATTCCAGCAGTCTTTTGGTGAGAGGTGGGGTATATGAATGGACATGACATGCATGCATTTAGTATGTAAAAGTGGATGTACATAAGAACGAAACTACAAAAATAAAAGAAAAAATTTTTTTAAGTATGTAAATAGCTTGTATTCCATGATTGAACAGAAGTGCCGATGTGCTAATGGGGATCCTAAATAAACTAAACGAAACTAAACTAAACCCTGGACAGATCACCAGTCCATCACAGAAAAATAATATATTAATTCTGTCAATTTGAGGGAAAGTTTTGTTTTCTTTAATCCTGATTGTAAGATGCAAAAATGTTTCAAACAGTGAAAGAGAAGTGATCAAAGTTAAAGTTACGTTTATTTATATGTTTAGCGCATTTAAACACCAGCAAAGTCGTCAAAGTGCTTCACATAAAGTTAAACTATATCAGGCAACAACGTTCTAAAATCAGAAAAAATAAGTGAAAGTTTAAAACAAAAGTACAAAACACCACAAGTTATTTTAATCTGAAAGCCATTGAATAAAGATGAGTCTTAAGAATTTCAAAGCAGCCAGTCTTTGCTGATCTAACATTGATGGGCGGTTTACAATATAAATGAGGAGCAGCGACAGAAGAGGCGCACAGTGTCCTTGACTGTTCAACCTGGACTGATTCAAGCTGTGTCAGCTGTAATTTGTTATGTAGAAAATTGGATATCAATTTCTCTTATCCTGCTGGATAAAACTTTGTTAAATTTCCAGGAACTATATCCATCCTTAATCAAAGGTTTGACAGACTGAAACAAATACAAACTTCTCAGTAAGAAATCTCTTGCTTTTTAGACGCATTTCCGCTTATTATTGTCAAACACAATCTGAGTTTTTCTTGTGCAAAACAAGCAAAATCAGGTCTCTTTTTTTTGTTTCTATGGAATATGTTTAAAAAATTTAATGGCGCGCCTCTTAACCTGCTAAATATTATGCTCATCCTCTCTGTGTGTGTGTGTGTGATACTGAGCAGATCATGTTACAGGGAGAGAACAGCAGAGGAAGTGAGAGAAAGCAAAATTGCTAAATAAAAACATTCTTTGTTCAGACAGGTTTACAGCTGACCTTTAGGAGTGCTTATATGCAGTGTTTACTTGTTAGCAAGCAACCAGGTCAGTATAACTGGAGGGAACATGGAGGAGAATATCACCAGCCTTGCTCCCATCTTTGTTCAGTCTTTTTCTTTTGGCCTTGAATTCCTTCCTGCTTAGAAGTTAAACAGTCAACGTAACTTACTTTGTCAGGTTTATCAAACAAACTATGCAAGGAGTTCGAAGACATTAGGTGGACCTTATAACGCTCCATTTTATTTGGGGAGGCTTCTCCTGTATGTTTTAGGTTACCATGACAACTTATGACAGGACACCAGCTGGGAAATGTGCTGCTTGCGTCAAAGTGATGCTGTAGGGGTACACTGCTACATCACTCTGACGCTACACCTGACCAAACATCCATATGGGACTAGCTGGAAGTGAAGGTGGGTTTGGTTTGGTTTGCACGACAATTGAGGATTAGAAATGAAAAACTAACTGTATGGCAATGATGTGAACTCTACATTAAAACAAGCAATTAACTTCAGTTACTCATCATTTTTTTACATCTTCATTTAATTGCTTCATTTATGTGATAAGAGCATCTACCTCTACATATCACAATATATCTGCAAAAGCTCCTCATCGTTTCTGATACCAGTCAGTGTCAAGAATGACTGCATTCAGTGCTCAGATCCAACATCTTGAACCAGCATGTTTATTGCAGCACTTTGAAGAGCGCACAGCAGCAATACCTTTACTGGTGGACACACTATTACATAACAAAAACAGATGTGACTCAGCTGTTCAGCATGTTTATAATGGAGATACAAAGTTTTCTTGCAGCATCTCTCCCTCTTTTAAACCTTGTCATCTCTTACTGACAAAAATGAGAGGTGCATATTCTACTCTGTTTTAGGCAGCAAGTATTTCAGCTTTACCATCCTGCTGCTGACCTTGTAAATTGTTAGATTAAGGATGTAAACAGGACACACTTAGGAAACACACTGTATACTCTGCCCGGTCATTAGCCAAAGCCTTTTTTATCCCAACGACGCCCACACGATATATTGGCCCGTAAATGGCACATACTTTAGAGTCAGTCACTTAGCACACCTGTATTTACCTTTAGCTGTGTGCAAGCTTTAAACACACCCAATTTACTTTACAGTCCTTTCAAAATCTTACTGTAACATCATTGGATTTGCATGAAAGCAGGGATTGAAAACCGTTTTCAGTGATTATAATCAGAAGCAACAACAATGGACTAGAAAATGTCACATAGAATATAACAAAAATTATGGTATGTATGGTTATGGTATGAAAAGACCAAATAGAAGTAAAGTAAATACTGTGTTTCACTTGTATTCATCAACAAAGAAGTAAACTTTTGTATGAAATTACTGTGTTACTCACTGCATTCCTATGATTTACTACAAATCCTTCAGTCCTGTTATTCTTAGTATTCTATCTTTTTCCTCTCTTTTTTTATCTGCCATGTATACCCCAGGTGGATAAGTTCCACAATGCAGGATATTTGTCAGAGTGGCAGAGCATGCAAAGACTGAACTTTGTGAAATGCGCCAAAGTTGAATAACTTGCATGCGGGCTTCACCCTCTGAAGAATGCTGGGAATAATGTTCTGTAATACTTTAGTACAGCAAAAAGTGAATATCTGGGGAAACTCCAGTGTTTTTTTGCTGGAGAACTCATTACATAAAGCTCAATACCAGTTGTGTAACAGTGGTCAGTTAACTGGCAGAGAAAGAAAAGATGCGTAAAGTGAGCATGTGGCTAACATGTGTCTGCCAACTCCAACCTCTTATTGTTTGGATTTGGATGCAGAGCACCTCAAGAAAGATGCATCAGCCCAGACAAACACTGGACAGATGACTCATAAGATGCGTGAGGTTGCTGTCAGGGAAAGTCACAGCAGAAATCAAACACGGCTTTGAACGCCCAACTTGTGTTTACTGAAAGGAAGCAGGAATGCAAAGAATGTCTGGTGTCTAGGTTTATCCCCGAATGAAAGGTGCTCTTAAAATGAGTCCCAAGCAATCTGTGAAACAGAGGGATGCTGGGAATCCCCATCTGTATGTATCATTTTACTGAGAAAATGAAATGCAACTTTAATTTCAAAGTAGTTATGGCACATTGTGAAAGATGAATAAAACAGAATGCAATGATCAGCACATTTTAGAACATAGAAAACATAATAAGAGGGAGACACTTTACTATTTTGAGAAAAATATAAGCTTGTATAAATTGGACTGCAGCAACATGTCTCAAAAGTGCTTTGTTTGTTCCTACTGCAAGGCCTGTTATCATTAATTTAAGTGCAAAATGGATACTGATCTAAAACTGGATAAACATGTAAATGCAGAAATTAAATCCTGTTTTTTCCATCTTAGGCATCTGTCTAAAATAAGACCTGCTAGGTGTAGTCTGGAAGGTGTAAGTCATGCTTTTATCACAACCCGTTTGGACCGCTGCAATTCACTTTTGGTAGGAGTTAGCCAGGTCAGCATCGCAAGACATCAAGTTGGTTATTCAGTTGGTCTTATTTGTCTGACCTTTTGCAGCCATGTGTGCCCTTTTGCTTTTAATTTAACTGTACTATTGTCTGTTTGTTGTGGTGTAGGACAAACAAGGACCCAAGTGCAGATTGGATGTGGATACTCGGAAGGGTTTATTGTTTTCCTGGGCAGAACGGTAGGTGGCCAGGCAGGCAGGTTGACAGGCAGGCAGGCAAGAAACACGCTCTGGTGACAGAACATACAATTGTTAGGCAAGCTGTTTAAATCCTTATGCAGAAATGCTGCAATGGCCGAGAGCTGTTACCACTTGATGAAACAACAATCAGGCGATGACTGGTGAACTGAGCTGGCCTTTTATCTTGCTGCTGCTGATTTCCTGATGAGAACCTGGTGTGGACTTGGTTGCCAGGGAAACAGGCACACCCACCGCAGCACAGGTCAGAGCAGGAACCACAACACTGTTTCCTTTTTATAAACTTGTTTTTAATTTTGGTCTGGTTTTTTTTTTTAAATTGTTTTATCATATTTTAACTGAATTTATTGCTATTCGTTGTATAGCACGTTGGTTAGTCATGCTGTTTTTAAAGTGCTTTATAAATAAAGGCAAGTTTATCCGTAAAGCACAATTCAACAACAGGGTGATTAAGTGCTTTACAGAGACGGTAAAATATTAGAAAATAAGAACCGTAATTTAAAATTTAAACAAGAAAGGAAGGAAGATGAAAAAACATTAAAGTGGAACTATTATGTGCATTTCAGGCTAATTTATTTTTATTTCTGAGACCAGAAGGGCTGGGATTGATCGAGTTATTGTCACAAATTGCTTTATTTACTTCAGACCGACCCTCTCCGTAGGCTGTCAGATCAGCCTGCGGGCAAAACGAGTGGATTGAGACTCTTCCGTATTAAGCCCCGCCTCCCGCCACTGCACTACATCGGGAGCGCGCACCGCACCTGCTTTCGCCGTCATTGTAACATATCTCATAGGCTAATATAAACTAGATAAAAAAAACCAAACAAAATACAATGTCAACACATAGCATACAGCCCTACATGTTATTGGACCCTGAATCAGACTCTGAAAACGAAGTGGAAAACAGCAACCCACAGCAACGAATGCAGCAGGATGTCTCTCTTTGGTAAACTCACCAGCCATCGTTGGAAATAACTTTATCCCACGTTTTCCACCCACCTGATGTATTTGTACATGCCCTTGTTAACCAGTAGAAGGTAACCAATCACCGAACCTTATCCGCCAGGACGTCACAAGGATTTCCAAGTAGAAAAAAACTCTCTAAAACAACGCGTTTTTCGTCGCCATGGAAACTGAGCGGAGAGCGTGCTGGAACTCGAACTCAAACTCAAACATGCGTTTAGGTGATAAAAAACGGTGCCGTTCACATGTCTGATGAGGATTCAACACTGTAACACTGTAGAAAGCTCAGAAAACTCCAATACCATAATAGCATTCCTTTAAATAAAAACAAATGAAATTATGATCAACTAAACATATACAAGTTAGGACTGAAAGCTTGTGTGGTTTGTGGCAGGGGCCTCCAACTCCAGTCATTGTGAGCTTCCATCCTGCATATTTTAGTGTTTCCCTGCCACAACCCACTTGATTCAGATAAAAAACAAGGTTCTCCAGCAACTTGTCGTCTTCTGCACCTGCCTATTAATGAGCCATTGATTTGGGTCAAGTATGTCACAGTGGGGAAAAACTAAATGGTAGAACAGTAGCTCACGAGGACTGGAAATGGAGACCCTTGGTATGAGGTATGGTATGGTATATGGTAATGTGAAAGTGTTTAAATGTCTGTTTCCTCATTTGAGTAGCTTTGGTGGTAGACATTATTGCTGTTAATTATTTTGTTGGGGGGGGGTTGTTCTATTTTTGCATTTATTATCCATACTGCCAAGTTCAGTTAAAGGCCACAGGGAAGCTGGAGCCTATCTCAGCATTCATTAGATGAGAGGTTGGTAACATCCTGGACAGGTTGCTAGTCCAACAACAGTTTTTATTTTTTTATTTTATTTTGTTCCTAAATAACTTATTATTAATCCTAACAGTGAGAAACAAGATAAAAGAAAACCAAACAGCTTAGACATTTTAGTTTGCTTTGTTCGAAAATCAAACTGACGTCAAAGTTTATTTTTTATGTCTCAGGCTCTTATTTATAAACCTTTTTGTTTTATTTTAACCATGATCAACCCAATGAATAAAATTTTAAAATTACTTGCCCCCTAATTTGTTGTTTAAAGAGGTCAACGGCATTATGCAACACAACCCACCTTTCCACACCATCATTATTCATGTACTCCCATTAACATTGATTCAACTTTAGGACATGCACTCCAGAGTTCAAATGCCTCATTAAAAATGGGTATTATTACAACTAGACAAAAATATATGCACTAAATATATTGTATTTAAAACAATGTACCCTGCCTCTCCAGCTCCAGCTCCAGCTTCCCCGTGACCCTAAATGTGATTAAGTATTGTAGAAAACAAATGAAAAAATACAAACAATGTTACATTTTGCAGTACACTTCTGAGAGACTCTACCTCTCTGTCCTTTTATAAACCAAATCCCTTCACCGAGCTGTTTCTAATTAAACTGATTGTTTGCAATGCAAACCTTCACCAGGATATTTCTGATGCCAGCCATGTTTTAGTTCATGACACATTTAGATTTTACTCCAAATTGTTGTTAACAGAAATTTCAGAAAATGCTAAATCACTGATGAGATTATCCCTGTCATAACAAGCTAGCCTGTCAGTCCGCTGCGAAGGTTTGTCAATAATTGTTTGAAGTGTTGCTTTAACGTTTAGCATACATGAAGCTGAACTTCCTGAACCACATGTTAGGGTGGCTCTTCTTCATTTAATCAAACTCTTTAAAGACACATTACAGAACTTTTCATCATTTGCATTTCTAGAGTTGCTACTGCTGCTCAGCTGAGAAACGGCGCTATACAACTTTTACATCCGGGATGTGATGCTTCGCTTCACCATATAATAAGGAACTGGCTGGTTTTTTGTTTTTTTTTAACATGCAATGTCGCTGATTCAGCAAAGAAATGCAAGAATATTAAAATAGAGAAAGAGATAAAGCGAAAGTCATCATAAGATAGTCTTTTTGCTGACTGGAGAGAGCTAACAGGTCAGGTAGGATGCAAGATGGATGCTGAATTAGCCGTCGATAGGGGCACGTGAGGGGGAAATAGGAAAAATTCTGTAATGTCTTTAAAATACATGGTGAGCATATTTTGTGCCCTCTCAGAACTGCTTATTCATACAAACCCATCCTTCTTGGATTTGCAACTGGACTTAATGGTTTTAATTAAAAGACATTCTGAAAACAGTAACAAGTTTGGTTTGGCTGATGAATCAGCCTCAGACGTGCTGACGTAAGCCGAGCTCTGGAGTATAAATGTTTAAAGTCTGGCTTTGCTTAACTGTTCACCATTGTTTGCTGAGTAAGTTAAACAGTCAGAATTGCACTTTTCCTTACTGTGGCAAACTGAAACAACAATGTAAATGTAAATAACTCAGTCTATATTTCCGCCATCCCACAGGAAGGGCTGCATTTAATGTTTCCAGCAGCAGTAGCATTGACTGCAAATAAACAGCATAAATACAAAACAAAGAAAAGGACTCCTGACAAAATGCAACTCTTCATCAGCAAAAAAGAAAATGTCATCACACAGGACCAGAATATTGGCAGAATGAAAGAGAAAAGCAGTAGTTCAAGTAATACGGCACAAACTATTTGTCTATGAGCAGAAACATGGTGTGAGAATGAAAACTTTACTTGAGCAATTTGGGAACTTTTAATTGCAATACTGTTCCTGCTTTAGTAAAGAGTTACTAATAAAAAAAAATAAAAAAATGCAGATACTGTTTATATCTAAATGAGTTGCAATGTCCATAATATTCCCTTTTCTTCTTTAAGGCATGTTGCATGCACCCTGCCCAGGAAACCATTGTGATCACGTTTCTGGCACTGCAACAGAGCATTTTGCTGCACACTGGAGTGTATTTTGCAGTTAATTTAGCAGAAGTTGGAACGCAAATAACTTTGTACTGACTTGATTTAAACAATTGTCGGTTCTCACGCTTTGCATGTATAATGTTCAATCCCTGAGAAAGTCAGCTGCAAACTACAAGCCACTGATAAGAGGAGAAATAGAATAAGACAAAGATGAACAAGCAAGAAAGATTCAGATAGTAACAGAGAAACTATGAAGCAGGATTTAATGTTTCACTCTGATTGCTTTATCTTGAGGACAACATGAATGAACACCGAATCAATTAATCAGCATTTACCTGATATTGTGAATTTCTGATAAAATGATGTCTGTACCTGCTGGCTACTGATTAAAGAGCATAAACATGGCAGCAGCCTCTATCTGGCCTGTAAACGCCTCCACTTGGCACATATCGAGCTGAAAACCTTTTTCATGATTCTTATCGTTAGGATATGAGCATCTCCTGAGTTGGAGTCTGCATGTACGGGACCTAATTGCCCAGGTTATGCTCTTTGCTCTTATAGTTATGGGTAGTCTAGCCATCCATTACTTATGTAGCAATGGAGATGTTACCTGATGCACTGAGAAGTACCTCGCTCTATTTCTCTAATATATTAATTTATAAATGTATGCCAATATTGCCGTCTCTAACCTAATTCTCCTTTTTTTCCGCAGGTCTTCTTGAATAAGTGCAGTTGTACATGTTGATCTGTCTTTCCTGTCGTCTCCACCCTAACCAGTCAAGGCAGATGGCTGCCCTCCCTGAGCCGGGTTCTGCTGGAGGTTTTCTTCCTGTTAAAGGGGAGGGTTTTTTTTCCTTCCCACTGTCGCCTCGTGCAGCTCAGGATGGGGGATTGGATCAAAGTCATGACACGATGCAATCAGTTGGTTTCTATTACAGGATATGTATGAATTGGCTCGAAATGATGTGTACGTAAAGTGCCGTGTGACAACATTGTTGTAAAGTGGCGCTATACGAATAAAGTTGAATTGAACTGAATTGAATGTCAAAATGTAATTCACTGCAAACTGAACAAATCTACCAGACAAAGTCTGGACTGCACCCATGTTTTCTTAAACTTTATTTGGTACTAAGTTGACTAGCATTCCTCTCTAATTTTTCTTGCACATTCCATGTAAATGTTGAATGATTGGCTGCTTGAAACCAAATAAGCTCCGAACTTCTCTAAGATCAGACGACTCTGCCACTCAATCTGGAGCAATGCATAGTCAACTACATGCAGTACAGAGGCCACTGCCTTTCAGACCCTCACCACTAATGATAGTGGAGGATCCCACTTTTATAATTGTGTTTGCATTAAAATTACAGTTTGCGTGCCATTCCAGCATTGGATCATCGACTGTAATCCGCTCCAGGGAGCAGTGGGACACCACAAGGTCTGGGGAAATGTTATATGCAAACATATCAATTTGGGATTAAATATAAATATTTGGAAATGCCTTTTTCTTTTGATTTCTCTTCTCATTTTTGCAAGGAATCTATAATTTTACATTTAGGTTGGCAGTTACAGGATACCAGCTGCAGTATATCTTTAAGTTTGAACTCATTTTGACTGCATTATTTGAAGAAGAGGAGCACTGATTTCCTTGTGAACTTTGTAACTCGAATCACTGCTCCGTACTTTCAAAAACAGCACTTTTTCTCATTTACTTCACTAAAGAATGTAAAACATTGATACTGCACAATGTGTATCTGAATCAAAGTGGAAAAATAGAGGCTGTAATATGTCCAATCAGAAGAAAGGTGTCCTACAACTACCAGGGTAACTCTATTCTCCTTCCATCAGCTTTATTGGACCTGTGAAGCCATGTGTCAGTTGGCAAAGCCAGAGATGATTTTTTTTTCCCCTCAGGATCTGGTTTTTGGTTTTTGGCAAACTCCTTTAAGAGCAGTAGATCACCACTCGCAGATAGAGCTGTTCCTGTGCTCAACTCATCAAAATATGCAGACAAGTTGGTGCAATCACACAAAATTTGCATTTACACTGGTAATCTTACAGAGCCCCAGGCCTATCCTCTGATGACGACATCTGTGCATACACGCTGGAACTTTTGTGGCACGCCAAGCAACACACATATCAACATGCAAATAAATAACACAACTGTCACTACCAAACCTCGTTTATTTAAAAATTACTCCCTTACATGTGTCCTGGTTTTACTTAATGTAAAACGTAAAGCTAAATTTGTCACAAATGACTTTTAAAAAATATATATTTTAATTAATATTCAGGATGGGGCTGTACGGTGGAATAGTGGTTATGCTGGTTTGATCCTTGGCTGGGTTGGGGTTTGGACAGTGGCCTTTCTGTGTGGAGTTTGCATGTTTTCCTATGAATGCATGGGCTCTCTCCAGGTACTCCAGCTTCCTCCCACCATCCAATTAGGCTAATTGGTTACTCTAAATTGCCCTTAGGAGTGAGTGGTTGTTTGTCTGTGTGGCCCTGCGATGCACTGGCGAGCTGTTCTGGGATAGGTTCCAGCTTCCCCGCGATCCTTCATTGGATTAAGTGGTTTGGAGAATGAATATTCAGGATGATCCTGTGTTGTACAGCTTTAATCACTGCAGCACAAACATACATAACTGATAACTGTTAGAAAAAAGATGTGGCTTTAAGATCATTGCTAGTATAGACGCTAACATTATATGCGCTGTGGGCTGTACCTACTCAATCTGCAGGGTCAATCCCATTGGAGTAGCTTTTGACTGGGTGGTTCTTGCATTGCAGCCTTTTGGCTGAGGTGTGGATCAGGGTCTACCCTGAGTTATGGCCATTTCAGTGGCGACAACCTCTATGGCAGGGGTGCCCAAGTCCGGTCCTGGAGATCTACCATCCTGCTGTTTTTAGGTGCAACCCATCTCCAACACACCTGAATCAAATAAGTTGTTCGTTAGCAGGCCTCTGCAGAGATGAATGACAAGCAGAAGAGGAATTCAGCTATTTGATTTAGCTGTGCTGAACAGGGGTTGCATCTAAAGGTTGCAGGATGGTAGATCTTGAGGACTGGACTTGGGCTGCTCTATGGTCATTGATGGGCTGGCCCCTGATGTGAAAGAACCCTGAGGATATTGTTTCTGCCTGGTGTGCCAAGATGTTAATTTATTTCTTTCTGTATGTATGTGTTTCTTGAGGAGAGAGAAGGCATGCTTCTAACTGAGCGATGCAGCATGGGATTGAGGTGTGTGTCTGTATGTGTGTGCAAATGATGAGGTGTGTCCTTATATTTGGATTCAATGTTGTTTTTAATACATGAAAAGCACTTTGTGATGCTTCAGGTATGAAAGGTCTGTACAAATAAGATTTGATTTGGTTAGCTGTCATATTACAGTGGCAAAACCTCTGCAGATGTGTTTTAAGATGGATGAGGGTGGATGTAGTGGCTTCATCAACCTGTAAATTTATACCACAGACACTTCAGTTTGCTGCTCTTTTATCAATTTTCATGAAGTTTTCAATTCCCCAAAGTTACAAGGGGGCTGCAGGAGCAGATGTGTTCCCACTGTTTTCATTTGGTGAGCAAACATGTCTGTATTTGTGTTACATCGAGGGAAATGACAGAACAGACAACAGACAGGAGATTAGACAGAAAGAAATTCATGAAAAAAAAGTCACAAGTAGAGTTTCAAGTCATTGTAAATGTGACTTAAGTGTGACTCAAGTCCAAGATTCAAGACCCCATCTGGTATGTGTGGTTCTCTCTGTATACTCCTGCTTTCTCTCATCGTGGAAAACATGCTTGTTGATGTCTCTAACTTCTCCCAAGGAGTGAGTGTGAATGAACACTGCGTTTTGTTATTCATCAGTTAGCTCACTGGTGGTAAACTTTGCTCCCACACCATCTGTTTTATGAGGCAACTAAGACTGCTGTATTCCTTTTGGTATTAGGAATTTGCACCCCTTCTGGATCTTAATCTCTTAAACATCATTTCACAGATGTCTGTTGACATATCTGGGTTTTCTTGTTTGCTTTAAGAAACAGAACAATGACAAAAGGTTACAGACACAATTCATGATGCATTTTAGAAACAGCTGCACCCAAACAGTTGCAAACTTTTCAGAAGCATTTCAGAAATATAAAAGATCAGAACTACTGACATATACTTGGATGAGCGAACTGCGTCTACATTTCTACGATGTGTGGAATCTGCAAGCCAAGCTGCATTATTTTTGCTCAAACCTTCGAATGAATTAGTCTTTTGTCTAAATCTGCTTCCATTCTTTCTTCTTCTATTCTTCACATATTTTATTACACAGCTTTTCATCAATCTGTCTTGTTCTTTAATTCTGCCAGCAGAGGCAATCTGAGTGACTTTTTCTCAGCAGATCAAAGAGGCAGTCCCAGAGTCAGAGGAAACATGGTTAATGATGCTCATACCGTGCCATCAGCCTGTTTGCAGAGTGTTCTCAATAACAGGAAGCCAGCAGAAATTAGTTCTCCCATAATTACATTGGGCTTGTTTTTCTCCTTCTTCCACATATAGTGTTCGAGGGGTAAACTAGCACCGAGATCAAAGGCTGGGACCCTGAATGTTGATCTAATGTTAGAGGAGGCTTCCAGTGCACAACAGTAGCTAATAAACCCCAACAATACATGTCATGTGTAGGATATTGTTTTCCTACATCATTATGCAGTACAGTATCCTATTTTCACTACTTTCATCTGTAAACCATCTTACTGGCATTTTTAATCCACATTAAATGATGCAACAGCATGGGATCCAATCTTTCTGGATGTTTGCAATTTTTAATACATGGGATGAAAAATAATGTTCTGGACACCACAACTGTCAAGCTTTTACCATCCAAAAAGAGAGATGGCAGCGGCTGACCAAAGTGAAATCTCTCATACTTAAACCTGCAACTTCCACTCAAACCAAACTTTTTGTGTGTGTGTGTGTGTGTGTGTGTGTGTGTGTGTGTGTGTGTGTGTGTGTGTGTTTCAGAGGGAGGCAGGGGACATCACGTCAGACAGGCCGCTGTTCAAGACTCCCATCATGAAAACAGCTGCAAAGATCTGCAGCCAGGAGCTGGTCATTGCTCTCTGTGGCAGCGGTCCAGGTTGCTGTTGGTGGACTTCGACAGCGAGGGAAACTACAGTGCTGAAGAGGAAGTTTCTTTGAATTGAGATGTGTAAGTGAACAGATGTTCCAGGGAAAAGTTTATGCAGGTGATGCAAGCAAAGCCTGACTTGACATGCAGATGTGATTGGAATAAGGTAAAAAAAATAATTGATGAGCTTCTGCACAGGAGACTTTGATATTTGTTTTGTTCAGACACATTGGAGGAAAACTGAAATACTGTAGTAGTATTAGTTAGACAGTAGTTAGACACTGTAAGAAGACGGAAAGGAAAAACTGTGCTGATTTAACAAAGGATGTACATTTTAGAAAGACTTGGTGAATACTTTTATCTTTATTTTATGGAGTACTCAAATATCATTATCAAACCATTTTGTTTTACTTCAGCAAATCAGGAGGAAGTATCACTCAGACTTTTACCACAGACCGATTTCAATTTTATAATGGTTAAGATATTCAGTGTGAAACACAAGCCCTTTTTTCTCCTAATGTTGAGTTTTTCAACATGACTACTGACTGTTTCAGCTCAAAGCTTTGTTAACCCATGCGATCACATCAACATCTCCATGCTGTGCATCTTTCAACAGTGATGTTCACACTCGTTTGCATGTCATCACTTCTAGCTTTCCAGGTTTCAGACACATTTGAAATGCAGATCAAACAGATTTGGTTTAGTGGGGACCCGCATGCAGACCTACTGAAAATATAAATAAAGAAGCTGTTCAACAGAGGAAAAAAGCAAAGGTGTCTCCAAAAATCCAAATGATGGAAACATACATTTAAAATGACTGACAGAGCAGGAAACTCAGCTGGAACAAGACTGGAATCAAAGAACAGGAAGCATGCACAGTTTAGGCCAGGGTTGGGCAAACCTTTTTACTTGCGGGGCCAGGACCTCATAGCACAGTATGCACATGCAAATAAGGGTACAACATGATTTACTAACAATGCGCACTGAGGACTGTGTATTTCAAATGTGCAAAATAGCCCTCATCCAGTTAGTATGCTTGTCTCAATGAATTTGCAAGATGCAGAATTTACACACCATTTTGCACAATACTGGGACGAGAAAACGTAAATAGATTAAAATGGCACAAAATACGTTTCAATTGAAGACTCAAAGCTAAAGAAATATCTATATCTTCATATCATCAATTATATCTTCATCAATCAGTTCCACTTGGTGAGTCACTGTCCTGCGCACAGCCGTTGATCGGACTTCAGTGAAAAAATATTTCGTTGTCCACTCTTTATTAAATACTCGGCACTCACTGTTCACTTTTCTTTTCCTTGAGTTCTTCTGTAAAAATGAGCGGACCAAACGGCAATGGGAAAATGAGAGTGAAATAAAGAGTAGCCTACACTACACTCCAACAAAGGTCCACAAATGTTCGGTGCGCCATCTGTTGGGGAAACGCTGGCATTGCAGGGACTAGATGAAAAGAATGATTGAATGATTTTGATTTTTTTTTTTTTTTTTTTTTTTTTTTTATGGATTAGTTTGGCGGGTCGTACTGAAAAGCCTAAGTATGTGACCCGCAGGCCGTAGTTTGCCCATGTCTGGTTTAGGCCCTAAATACACTTGAATAACAGACACAAATGAGCAAGATGTAGCGCAATCAGCGAATAAAGCCAGGTTAACAATAAGAATGGAAAGTAAAGCAGATTGCACAAAAAAATAATAATTTGACACCCATGCCACACAGTTATCCAGTCTTTTCCTTTTTCTAATACCTTCTTTCTCTCTCTCATCTACATACTGTAGTTAGTTGCTGTTAATATCGTGCGTCTGTTTGAAGCATCATTTGTGCTCATCCTCAGAAATGGACTCTAGATGTTAGCAAGCTGCAGTGTGTGAATAACCAACATGGGACAGTGTAGGGAACAACTTTAGTAGGTGTACAGTAGCACGGTTTAAATACCTGAAAGTTTCAAAGCCAAGACACAACATGCTTGGTTTAGAGACTAAAATGAAGTCTGTGACACCACTGCTGTCATTTTTCTACTGGTGACCTCAAAACTTACCAAACGCGAATGTCTTCTGTTCATTTGTTTACACCAGGAGTGCCCAAGTCCGGTCCTCGAGATCTACTATCCTGCTGTTTTTAGGTGCAACCCTTCTCCAACACACCTGAATCAAATAAGTGGCTGGTTAGCAGGCCTCTGCAGAGCTGAATGACAGGCAGAAGAGGAATTCAGCTATTTGACTCAGCTGTGCTGGACAGGGGTTACATCTAAAGGTTGCAGGATGGTAGATCTCAAGGACTGGACTCGGGCACCCCTGGTTTACACCCTACAAATTCTCAGTCTTGTCCAATGTGTCCCCTACTGGAATCCTCTAGTATCACCAGTAGTATACAAGCAAGTATGGCAAGAGTTATGCTCATGAGAGAGCGGGTTGCCTATGCAGGCTTATCCTCAGCTTTCCTGCCACATTAAGTAGTTCCTACATCGCAGAAAAAGTCTTCTGGATATTTTTTTTCTTTTTTCTTAAACTACGATGACGAATTGCAAACAGGCTCACAGCAGAGATCATATTTACATTTATAGGAAACAAAATGTCAGCAGAGAAATGCTCCACACTGAAACCTTTCTGAAGTTTTGCTTAGTCGTATGGCATTGTATTTTATTGTATTAGTTGCAAGTATGCTCCTGAAATCTATATGGAATATGAAAAACTAATTATCCAGGAGGAAGTAAAATTGTGTAGACAATAGTTTCCTGTGGTAAAAGGAGAGTCACTGAAAAAGTAAAGGCTGTTTCTTAAAGCACACACACACACACAGACACACTGACACACAGACAAAAAGATTAGCTGAAGGTGGAATCCCCTGTAATTGTGACTGTTTGTTGTTTTTGCTGCGTCTGCTCTCCATTATGGGGGTTTCCCTTCTCAGATTTGGGGGTTTTACATTATGATTACATAATGCAAGTATAAGCAGCTTATTAGAACAGATTACTATTCTCTGATTGGCCATCCTGTGCTGCCATCCAGCTGGAAAGATTTGCCAGAAGAGAGTGAAGCTTACCAGTTAGACAAAATGTGTGTAAAAACACATTATTTAAAAAAAAATATATTTTTATATATGCATTACAAATGCAAACTATTCACATGTAAATCTGTCTCTGTGTGCCTGCCTGCCTGCCTGTCCATCCATCCATCCGTTCTCCTCCAAGATAACGCTGGTGTTTGCCACCCCCACGCGATGACTAAATGAATAATTATGTGTTTTATTAAATGGGTCTTGCAGTCATCCTCTAAATGTTAAGTCGAAAAGCACTCAGAATCTTCCTAAATAAGGAGAATAAAATAGTTTTCTGATGTGACAAAACATCAACATGCCAAAATTCTGCTTTTCTCACTGAGATATTAAAAATTCAGATTTCTAATATGGTTTGTTTAACTTTGTCGTGTATGTGTTAAAGTGTTACGAAAAAAAAAAAGTGCTAATTTTATAGATTAATCTCTGCATTAACTTTTAATTCTGACAACTCTGATCAAAACTCCAAATTTATTTCATAAATGTGGACAGTATAAATTTTATAGAATATTTCAGCATGCCACTGAAATTTTCTCTGGCCAGTCATGTGGGTCCAGGCACACAGTCTGAAACCAAAGTATTAAAGAATTTAAGTAAATAATCCTCAGGCTCTGTACATTTCTCACATGTTTTTGTCTGACTTTCTGATTTCCCTCAGGCTATTTCTGGTCTTGCTGACTGTAAATCAGTCCACTAGGATCCACTAGAAAAATTCTAACCTTTCAGCCTTTGGTTAAACAAAAAGACAAAGGGGGGGGGCAGGGTAAATGGGGGGGTCTGTACAGATGGAAATTGGTTTAAACTCATGCTATTGCTAAAAAGAAAACTGTCATAAATTTATAAGGAACATTATGTACAAGTTCAGTCTGAACCATGCTGAAGGTGCATGGAGGAAGCTACTATAGACACCACTGACTTGACAATCGCTACAGGCTACTTAACACTACAGCACCTGTGTTGTAGAGACTGATTAGTCTTGTCTGATCAGCACGGATGGCTGCTAGCGGTTTTGTCTCAAGGGTGCACTTGGTGTGCTGATCCTTGTTGTGAAGAAAAAAAGTTGACTGGATAATTGCTGCTTCTTCACCCCCTGACCTCCCACAGGTTTGAAGGCCTCTCTGACGGCGGTGTGTGCGCATACAGTATGTAGAGGTGCTTATACTCAGGGAATTAAAACAAACACCATCATGTCAAATGTTGAAGAGCAAAGTTGAGTCTGTAAAGTGCACATCTGTAATGGGTTGTACATGTGTGTGAGGTTGTGCTGAGCTCAAAAACTTCGACAAGTTTAAGGTCAAAGCATTTTTTTTTCAGCATGTAGGCAAACTTCTTTAGTACTCGCAGCATCCTCAGAAAATACGATTCAGAAGAAAAGCGAGGGACAAAAGAAAACCAGTTAATCAAGAAGCCAGTTAACAATTCATTACCTAAGATAATTTGATTTTTAATGATCTTGGTTGTTAAAAAACAAAAACAAAACAAAAAAACAAAAACAAATTATGGCCTTTGCTTTGTTTGATCAAGTAGTTTTTCGGCTTTTTTTCAGTAAGCCGGACATCCTAGAGGACAAAGCAGAGCATTCGAGGCCTTTAAAGTTAACATTGAATGACTTTTAAGAATATTATGCTGCATCCTACTTAGAGTTCCTATTCACACTCACTTGTGTAAGTGTAGATGAAACACTTATGTCCAGTCATACTGCCTTTGGTTTAATTATGTTTGAGTTAAGTAAAAACAAATGTTCAAATCTGAAACTAAATTAAATGTCAAATGCAGTTTATGAATATACTTATTTATTAAAGACAATTAGAAAACCTAGTCATTAAAGAATAAATAAAGGAGTAAGCACATTTTATACTCATTCAGTGTGAATCAAAACTTGTGTTAGGTCTCCCATGTTCATCAATTTAGAAAAACATACATTAAAGGATAAAACACACTTTATTATGATATAAACTAACTTGGTTTAAATAAGAAAAAGAGAAAAAAAAAAAAAGAAAATTGCTGCAATCAAACAATACACAATAACATCAACAACAAAATAATAAAAATATAGGAAATGTATAAAAATGACCAAAGACTTAGGTCCACTAAAGGTTAAAAATACTTGTCAATATTTATAGATCAGGGATGGGCAACTCCCAGTCCTGCATGTGTTGGGAGTTTCTCTGCTAGAAAACACACTTCAAATCAATGTGTTATTCAGTAGACTTGTGCAGAGTTTGATGTCGAGCTCTGCAAAAGTCTGCTATTTAAATCTGATGTGTGTCAGATTTGTTGCAGCAGGGAAACTCTTAACACTTGCATGACTGCAGCTCTTGAGGACCAAAGTTGTTCACCCCTGCTCTATATTAATATGTCTAGTCCAGACCATCACTGTAGATAGGATACGTTTGGCAAAAAAAATCAATCTCAATTATGATCATTTTGATTGATGATGGGAAAATGAACCCAAAGCTTCACGTCCAGAGCCGAATATATCAAGTCTCGCTAATTTCTCCTCCTTAACAGACAGACGGCATTCATAATTAACAGGAAACATCAGTGTGAAGATTAGTGTCTTAGACCAAAACTTGTCAGTGTGACTCTTAAATCCAAAAGTTTATCACAGGAGCTGTCAGCTGATGTGTTTGCTGAGCGTGTGCTAAATGCAAAATATTTCCTAGCACAGCGATTCCCCACCCTGGTCCTCAAAGCCCACTTACCTGCAGGTATTTCATGTTTCACTGCAGCAACACAACTGATTTAATGAATAAATGTGTTCCTGACAAGCTCTGCACAATGCTTCTATTTAGCCATTCATTTAAGTCAGGTGTGTTGAAGCAGGGAAGCATTGAAGGTCTGCAGGACAGCGTGCCTTAAGGGCTGAAGTTCAGGTTCCCTGGCGGCTTAGCATACTTTTTTTTTTTTTTTAATCAAAACCCTATCAGGAACAAACAGGGAAAACACCAAACTGTACAAATTTATCTATAAAGCCCTTCAGAATAAAATGCAAAGAAATGCATGATAAAAGTTAAACTAAATAAAAAACAAAGCACTTTTAACTGACTTCATGCCTGAACATAATATTCAAAACAGCCTTTTATTAGAATAGAGTCTAATACAATAATTTGTACAAATGTTGTCATTTTACCAAGTCCTTGACCCTGGAAAGACAGCTGACAAAATATTTTCATGCTATGGTCCATTTAGCATATGCCCTGAGAGTATTAATCCTATCACATCCCACCACACACATCAGCAGCTGAAGTTCGGGGGGGGAATCAAATGAGGCGCGTAGAGTCAGAGTTTATTCTAAGTGCAGTTGTCTTCAACAGGTTTCTGTTGTGTTGACCATATTCTATTAATTTATGAAAATAATCTTTGGTGCTTTTTGCATTTTAAATCAGTTTTCACACCTCATTTAGCTCTACCTCCTAAAAGGTAAAGCTAAAAAAATTTAAGTTTATTTAATCATAAACTTGTGAATTCTGTTAAGATTTATGTTTGTCTTTGCTTCACACCTGGTTTCAGTTACTGATTGCCACACTTGAGTAACATTAGCGTCACCTGCTTCAGTATCTACACCTGACACAAACCCAATTAGCAGTTTAGTTTTCAGCTCTTCTGATGGAATTTCAGACAGAATGAAATAAAATGGGCTTGAGTCTGTCTCTGCTGCGATAAGGCGAGAGGTAGTGTGCCCTGGACAGGTCCACACTCACCTGCTAATCTAAATAAAGTGCACTTCTAAGGAAATTGTCACACTTTCATACAAAATTTGTTAAATATTTAAAGGTTCCTCACTGAGGAAACCATCAGAGTCACACTGAATGTTGAGTTTGATTCATTCACCTGTGTTGAATATGCACAGAGAAGCAGGCAACAGCACAGAGGAGAGCTCTGCCATCTGATTTAACTTGCTGGCGGAATAGATAAACACACACATTAACACAAAACCAGCAGGCCAGATGCCTGTACTGGAAAACTGGATTAATGTGTCCCAGATATCTCTCTTACCAGGGTAGACCTACCCAGTCATGTGCAATCCTGATGAGCAGTACTACGAAGCTGGCAGCTCAGCAATTAAACCCAGTATTTTCCCATCTTGAAAAGTGCATTTTCACATTGAAGGGGTTGTGTTTGCAACATCTGACCGGTGGCAAAGGTTGAAAAACCCTGCAAAGCAGCCGACTTTGCCGTGGAGGAGCAGACAAAATTTCTTAAAAAATATGACAAAATTCAAACACGTCATCCAGACAAAATGCAACGCCGTTGACGCAGCAACACCTGGGAAATAATGTTGGCAGAAAATTGTCAAATCTTGTCATATGTATTTTTATGAGCTTATATAATTAATTAAGTCAGTACCAACAAAGCTAGAACACCATTTTTTAAGACAGCTAATTGGTCACCATTGCTTTTATAGTCTTGATCTCTTATCCAGAACATAACCTGCTCTGGAGCAGGTGAGCATCAGCTTAGGTTTCCATGGTGAATTACTGCAATAAGAAGTGAACCAACATCATAGTATGGAAAACTCAGGGTTAAACTGGGGTTACCTTGATTGGAAAAAGTCCAGCAACATAGCACAGGTCTCAGGTAAGATGGATCACTTGAGGTCACCCAAACTAGCCTTAATTTTAAGATTTTCTTCTAAGGAAAGTGCACAAAGGCATAATGTTAAAGTGGATGCTGCCGCCTGTATCCACTTTGGGAACTGCTTCCACGGGAGAGACGCTTGACAAGGCACTACGTACACTTCCATTTCACCTAGAATTGGACAAAAACTAAATATCGCCCAAAAAAAAAAAAAAAAAATGCAATTGAAACACCTACATTTAGAAAAAAATCTCATAATCGCATTGTCTCATTTTGCTAAAAAGTTTTAATGCTCTCATGAGGTGGTTTTTCAGACATTTCACTATAAAAATATGTTGCAAAAGTTTCATGGAAACACTTTTTTTTACGTGTCCCTGGATGTGACGTGGGGAGTTGTGACTAGTTTCTAATAACTATTTCCAGTAAAAATGTTGCAGTGTGGAACAAACAGTAAATTTCAGAGTTTTAGAAAAGAAATGAGGCAGAAAAGCTTCGAAAAGTCGCAGCAAGTAGAAAACTTCAAAATAACGCTACAGTGCATAAGCCGCAATTTTCATAAAATCTCGTTCCTCTCATGAGATTATTGTACTAATCACTGTTCAATGAAAGCACCCGCGAATTGCAATTGTTTGTCAAAACATACAGAGACCTATTGCTTTTAATTTGCAAAAAAATGTAATGGAAACACAGCTACTGCCCCCCTTTCCCTCTTGGCAACTCAAGGAACCACATGTAGGCCTGCCATCTGAGAGTAAAGAGCTTCTTGGGGAAAATACATCTGATGCAACCTGCTTATTAGGGGTTTCTTATGTGAGGAAGAATATTTTAAATTTAAATTTTATTCTGCGTATTTTTGGATATTTCTAACACTGAGTGAGCAGATTGACAATCTGTGCATCTGCTTTAATATCCATTAAGAAAAACCTGCTGTAAAATAAGACAAAGAACAGGTAAATAATACTGGTTTCCAGACTTTGCAGGAGAATTCCCATCATTTACACCTCTACAATAAACTTTAGAAAAGGTATACCGTGCATGGGTAAGGACGGCACGTCTAAGTGCAGCTTATAAGGTCTCATGTCTGCAGATTTGAGACAGGTCAATGTGTCATTTGCTATGTATTTACAAACCTGATTTTTTTTTAAAAATCTTCCAAGTGTGTGGAGTTGTTATTATAGAAAGGTCTGGAACGAGATCAGCGCTTTAATAAAAGATTTATTTTTTACTCAATGACCACACACTTTTTTGATCTCATAAAGGCTTCATGACAGAATATCGTTTACCTCCAGTTAAACTTTAATACAGTCGTCAGAGAGATTTTAATACCTTAAATCTGTGATTAAAGACGTTCAGAATTCTCAGAGGTGACATCGCTTCTCTTTGAAATCATTCATGTCTCCGTGCTTCATTAAAGCACTTAATGGCCTATCCAAGCACTTAACTGAGAGAGCCAGGGAGGAGAATGGAGCCGTTGTGAAGCTGACCGGCTTGGTACAGAGAACAGACAGAAATACAAGAAAGTGAGAAGATGTGAGTGGAGTGATGGATGGTGAGAAGATCTTATGGGCTCTTTTTCCACTCACATATGAGAGTCAGGATTAGAAAGTGAACAGCAATTACCCTCACGCTGACCTGCCAGCGACTGTAATCAAGGACAGTGTGAGTGACGCTGCAATTGGCCAAAAGGAAATGGCAAATGACAGTAATCCTTGGGAAAATGTGGACCACAATATCAGTTTGTGCTTGGAGATGACAGCAGTGGCTCCATCCCTTTTCAGTAGAAAATAAAAAAATCTGTGGGGATGTTTGAGAGGAGGGGAGATGGGGAAAGCTTTCCTTGTCTTTCGACACTTCTAAACCTTTTTAAGAGCCTCGAATGAGACAATCAAGGCATGTCAGTTGAGGCAATAAAGTATTCACATACATATATAACAAAACTAACAAAGACAACAGAAGCAGAGAACGGCTGTGCTCGCATGGGTGTTTAATAGTTTTTGTTTTTTTGTGAAAAGGGGTAATTTGTCATTTTATATATATATAAGATCACTCAAACTCAGCGTTATGAAAGGATGGAAGTGTTCGTAGTCCATCACAGAACCAACACAAGAGACATTCAGTCAGACTCACACACACTCGTTGAGAGAATTAGACTGAATTTCATGTGTTTTTGGATAATAGAAGGAAGACAGCTCCTTCATGCTTTGGATGCTGCAGGGTGTGGAGCAGAGGGGGGTCTATGTATGAGAGCTCTCCCAACATCTCAGCTGGGGGCTTCAAGGGGCATCTCGGTACAGACCTGTTCTGTACGGTCAAGCCAGCAACGGACATTAGCTGATGTCAGATCAGGAAACCCCCGATCACTGATCAATACATCTGATTTTACCTCTATCTAGTCTGACATAAGCTGAAATTCCAGCAGTAATTTGTTTTACCAATCACTCATTCACAGAATTACATACACCATGACTGTAAGGGGCACTCACCAAACATTTGATGAAAGGTAAGGTAAGAGATGCTGGAAAAATGGTTCAAACAAGCTACATTTTATACAATTCAAATGTGTCCTCATATGAGGACATGACATAATCACATATTTGGTCATCTGCATAATCATACTAATTAGTTTGTAACTGGAACCTGTTTAACATTTACTCTGCCATTGGATGAAGTTGTTTTTCAATTTAAAAAAAACATTTATATCTACGTCATATATAATAAAATGCACATAATGTATGTAAACATAATATTTATATTAGTAAATTAAACCATTTATTTTTTTGGCTCTTTCTTACTGCAAATAGAAGACATCTCTATTGCAAGTCAAACTGAAGCTCAGAATGCAAAGACCAATGTTTGGAATGAATGTTTTTTTATTTTTAATGCATAAATAACAAAAATTTATTACTTGCGCCATATTAAAATCTGATTTTGGCATTATCTTGGTGAGTGAAGCTGATTTTTGGTGAATGGGTTCTTTGCCGCAACTGTGAAGATAATCGACAAAAAATAACTATCTTTATTTATGAAGATGTGGACAAAACTCCAGCATTACATTTAGAGGAGGATGAGCCAAAGCAAGCCAAGCTCTGGGTCACTGCCTTTATCAGTCCTCCTAGTCTGACAGCATGTGATTGTGCATGAAGATGGCCACGTGCAGAGGGGTCGAGGGGGGGCGGGACCAATGGCAGCTAGTTTGATGGACATATCCTTATCCAATCGTTTAGAACAGGCTTGGTAAAACAATTGGATTGTATCTTGTCAGTTCTGTCTGTTCCATAGATAAACTTTTTTTTTTCTTTATTTTCTTTTTTTGTTTGAGCATTAATTGGTTGCAGTCGGGAAGTAAAGGAGATTTTAGGCAATATAGTAAAAAACACTCCTGGAAAACATCTCCTACCCTGCCTTTAAGGTTTAAAAAGTATGAAGAAGTTTTGAAAAGTAAAATAGTTTGGAAAAATACAAATATTTTCCATGTTTCTGTCGGACTTAATCCTATGGTGCTAGCTGGAAGCTAGAAAACCTGTGCAAGGCTAAAGGAAAGGAGGCACCAAGTGTCGGGTGTGTAAACAGGCTGGAAGTTTGATACATATTATGGGCATGAAATGCTTGCATTTAACTGAAGTGAGAATTTTATGTTAGCATGTATTTTTAACAAAAAGCACTTTCAAATGTGTTGAAATATGTTTATACTGTGTTTCACCTCAATAAAGGACGAGATCAGTGGAAACACAAATTCTTATTCCTTTTAATATAACTGCAGATGGCTTTCTTCTGCAGTAGTGAAGCTAATCTAAACAAGACTTTCACATTTGGTTCAACGCTAACTTATGAGCAGGGGAAAGGGAAATATGTTATGGTCCTGGCATTACCAGTCTTTGAGTCAATGGAGACTAAGAAGCTGAAAACCGAAAAGGCTCAAACACAAAATATAATAGAGCCGTCTCCTGGTGGACTCTCTGTGACGTAATGTGACCTATTTGCTTTTAATGTCACCATTTTATTTTACATTAAAATTCAGAGAAACACAAAAGCCCAGCATGTTGTACACTAAAACATTCTCATTTTATTGCATAGGGAACGGAGCGCTGAGAGGGCTGTACTAATGTGTTTCCCTGTATAACTCTGGCAGTGAACCTTGTCACACAGAGTTGCAGTAGTGGGGGCATTGTTGCTTAACTGGAAGTGCTTAAAGTATTAAAGTCTTTGTAGGGGGTCAAGTTGTAAATTAACAAATATGCACCGATACCCAGGCACCCACCCTTTCATTCTAAATCCCTCGACTCGTCTCACTCTGGTGTTATTAGGGAGATTAGAGAGGTCTGGTTTTTATGCTCGATACCCACTTGGTTCCACAAAGAGCATTCACAACAGCGAGGAGTGATTCTCCTTTGTTT
>NC_136614.1:15428179-15533179 GCF_933228915.1 Telmatherina bonti | reverse complement strand
ATGCCTTGCCTCCTGTTTTTAACTTGAGGTCAAATGTCAGTATTTGTTGGGTCAAAACTGAAAATCTAGTTAATATAAATTCTGCAACAACACCTCATTACTGGGGGTTTTGCCAGCATGAATCATCAAGTTCTCAACCTTTAGAGTGGAGTTAGGCCTCAGATTGTGGAGCTACGGGATCACCTTTGACTCCAGAACTTCATTTTTATATCTCCTGTAATGAAATTGCTTTCCATAATAAGTTCTGTTTGCCCCACACCATCACAGATGCCCCACGATCTGCTTGCCATTTCTGACTCATGACAACACTGCAGAAGAATTTTTGGGAATATTTTTAGGACAGGTGCTCTCCGCACATTGAACTGGGGTTCTCATTCCACCAATGCAGAGTCCTTGTAAATTGTACCTCATTGTAAAGGTGACCAAACAGGCTTCCCAACAACATAAAAACACCAGCTGTTTTTATGAAAGGGGATGAGGGGAGTTTAAAAAGCAATGCATGGTGAATCAAGACTTAGCTACCATGTTGTGTAGCACTGCATATCTAAATCTGTCTTTCCAGGCTGTACAAATAAAGACTAAAATCCATCAAAAGAACAGAGTCATTCATTTCCCTGCTGTGCAATTTACTGTAACTGAAAGCTCTAAGTTGCTCCAACCTCCTGCAAGTCTCTGGCTGTTGCACCAATGCAGAACACAAATATTTCAAACCACATCAGAATTATTTCCCTCTGCTACACTTGTACTCTTTCATCTTTCTTTCAACAAGGGCTCATCAAAAGGAGCACATAGCAAGCAGAACATACTGTAGGAATGAGGGTTTGAGGTTTGCATGCAGCACAGAATGTGATTCACTGTGTGAAAAACAAAAACACAAGATGATTAAAACATTATCCTCAAATGAATATCTGTCAACCAGACTAATGTTGCAATGAAAGAGACTCTTTAGACTGTGAGGATAAAGTGCTTTTGGAGGTTTTTAGTGCAAGTCTCTTTGGCCTAAATGGCATCTAGAGTGGCTTAATACATTCTTAGGCTTGTGTGGTTGCTGTTTGTGTGTGTTGGGATAAATAGGCCTCGGCGAAGAGCAATTCAACGAGCAAAGCAGCTGTTGGAGCATTTAGATAAACCACCTGTGGCTTCATTGTATTATAAATGCATCCATAGTCTTTCTCTTCACACCATTTCACATGCTTTATCGAAGGTCCGGCCTTTGCTGCCAGTGTAGAAGAAATCCACAGCTCCTTATAAAAGTCTTTCATACAGCCAGTGTGCTCTTGCGTCATGGTCCAGCAGTGAAACGGACCCTGCCCACAGCAAATGCATACGCCGGAGATGCCCTTCTGCTGCTATGTTAATCAGGCTGTAGACGTAGGGTTAAGTTTGTCTAGATCATATCTGCAGAGAAGGTCACGCAAGCAGAGAGGAGCAGCATATTTCAGTGGCAGGCCTGGTCCAGATAAAGCTAATAACACGAGGCATTGAACAAATCACAGCAGCCCACGATTAGGCTGCAGATGAGGAAATGTGAAAGAATGTGTGCTTTTCAACACTCCCAGCGTGATTCAGTCAAAACCAAAACAGCTACCAGCCCTAAGCAGTGTTCATTATTTTGAAATGTATTTTGATTAACTTAGATTAGTTCATAATAACCTCACAGCACAAGGAATGATTGGACTTCAGAGAATTCTCATGCAGACCTTCTGAAGGGGTTTGTGGTTGTAAAAGGTGGCAGCTGCTTTTATGTCTTTTTTGTTTTATTCAAATATGCAGTCATAAAATAAGAAATCTGACAAGCCTTAAAACTGCCAGTCTTGACTTCTCTATCTGCTGAAGTGTACTTGGTCTTGTTCAAAATCCTGGATTTATACTCAGTAGCAGAAGAATTTTTACTGTCAAGCTCAAGTTAGTCCTTTCTGGTAAATGTGAGAAGTAAAAATTAAATGCTGAATGTAACAGAGAACTAGAATGACAGATAATGGACATGATATATTTGGTTGAATCATAAAACGTGTCATGGCAGTCACTTGAAATACTTCATACAAGCTGGTTTAGAACTTATGTCCCACTTCCACTGTTGAATCTTGTAGCTTTGGGACTGCAGCTGGAGAAAGAAGCAAAACACAATTAAATCCCAGAATTCAATTCAGTAAATTTGCTGTGAGACTCAAAATCCTGATGCACGTTTTGAAGAGCAACTTGACTGTTAGCTAAATGGTAACTGAAAACTGGCTAAATCTACTCGAATTTCTCTTCCTGTCCCAGTACTGGTCCATACGGTCTAAAAAGCCACCATCTCTCTACTGTTTTGCCTGCAGCAAAGTTCATGAATTCCACAGGAGGATTATCAGGGTTAAACTTTGGTTCGGAAGTGACTGTGTGCAGCAACATAGTGAAACAATGATGTCTGAAAAGCACAGTGCACCTCCTCAGACTTTTTAGTGCAACCAAGGCATCTTAGTTACCTTTTTTGGTCAATCTGAGAGACGTATTGTGGGTTTTGCATCATCAACCATACAGAGAAGATCTAGCTTCTTTAGCCCTACAAATGTACTGTATGGATTTTAGACTGCAGTTTTCAGGAAGTCAATTATTATCTCTTCTTTTAAGTAACCTATTATTTTTCCTCCTGATATGCCTTCACAAGCAATAATGTGGCATATTTTCAGTAAGTTTGTTATATGTACCCTCTACAGTCTGTTAAATAAAACCCTAAAACACAAGATTCTTTCTCAGAAACTTTCCTCACTATTCTGATGGCTGCATTCATTTATTGCTTTAGGTTTCCTCAGAGTTTGCGGACCATGTCATACCGTCAGGTAATTAGTGCTAATCTCGCACCAATAGTCATCACAGAACGACTGTAGTAGGCTGTTACTGTTGGCCCTTGAACAATCCTTTTCATGCTCTTCTGTGGCTAGACGGCAGAAACCAAACCAAACAATGATGTTTTAGGTTCCTGCAATTGCACTGATTAAAAAAACAGATGCATTACATTGTATAAAGAACGTCTTGCTGAGATTTGCCCATATCATCTCCTGGAATATCTGATTTCCTTTGGCTAATGCTTCAAGCAAGTGCATTAACTTGCATAACATGAGGAAGATTCATTTGTCCCACATCCATGAAAAAAGAAAAAAAAGAAAAAAAAATCCGCTGCCAGACAAAACAATGCAGCCAAGTTATCCATTAAATGCAGTGTTTCATTCAGTCCTCTGCCAATGGTTCTGAGTTGCTTGAGAGAAATTTAAACAAAACTATAGCATGTCAAGTGCTACTGTTCCCACAGTATACATATGAAAACTTTCCTCGCTAGAAGAACCACGTCCGTCCATTTGTGGCAAGAAGGTGATTGTTACGTAATCTGAGTGTGCAAATATTACATAATGAGGAAAGGGTCAAGGTTTGGATCACTTCTGAGATGAACCAGATGTTGGCTCATTTAGCTCTGGGAACATACTGGAGTTATTGAATGAAAGGATGGTTCCACATGTAATTTGTGCGTCTTTGTGTGTGTTCTCTTTTCCTACCAAGCTGGGACCTGTTTTCTCTTATTCATACCAACCTCACAGAGACAATAGTTTTCATGGGACCTAAACCTGGTACTGATGAGGCAAAACATTCTTTTTGCTGGATTTGGTTGTTTGTCAGTGCAGTTTTGCAATGTCCTCATGAATTACTATACATTACACATGAACTGTGTCTGTTTTTATCTCGTTTTATGTAAAATATGACAAAATCTTAAGCTCATGAATAAGAAGGTAAATTAGTTCCACTTTTCATAGTCTGTGGAGTCAAATGAGTTGAAGAAAGTATGTTGAACTTTACATTTACTTGCAGAAGATCTTGCAACTCTGTGCCACCTGATTATTTAAATTTATAACCACAGAGAGATAAAATTCACTTTTTCTGCAGGATAAACAGCTAGCTTTGTATTTGGTTATACACTGAATTGATATCACCCCTCTAATACCCAGGCTCTTTGTCTGCAACCTTTTAATGCAAATCCATGGCAGCTATGAGGACCATGAGGACAGTTAATTGCAGGTAAACAGAAGTCAGCTGATAGTGATGGCTAACATATGAGGGATCAGTCACTGAGCTGCATATGTTTGTGGGAATTTGAGTGAAGGCAGAAAAAGACATTGTATGAGGACATTTTTTAAAGATTCGTTTGTTGTTGCAAGTCTTTTTTACTTTCCAATCAGCATCATTATAAGGTACAGCATGCAGTTTAAAGTTTTCTTTTTACATCTTCAGTTACTGAAAACATTAGTTGTGCGATTATAAATGAAAATACACTAAAGTCATGCACAGACTACCTCTTGGAAGATCCATTTTTGTTTCTCAGTGACTGATTCTTTTCTGGCCAATTTCCAGTTTTAAAGTGAAAACTTAAAACCGTCTCTCCTTCAGGCAGAAAGTCATCTGCTGGAGGGCCAACATCAGTGATCCCTATAAATCTGCCAAACTTCACGTAGTTCTCTGTTCATGCTCTTTTTAAAGTTATATCTCTATATCTGCTCAGCTTCTTGCTTCAAGACAGACTCGTGTAATATGACTTTCCCTCCCACTGAGAGGGTTTCTGCAGTGGGTTGTTAGGAGTGGAAGCACACGCTGGAGGGCATATGAGGCAAACTCAGACCAGTAGGGGTGATCCCGCCTCACAGACCTCTGACAGACGATACTTCCTCAACTCCAAAACATGTCTGCTCGCATAATATACTTTTTTGTGAAACATTTTTTAGTAATATCACCAATGAAATTATTCTACAGGTACATGTCAGAAAATCAGAATATTATGAAAAAGTTTAATATTTTTCGTCACTCATTTCAGAATGTGAAACCCATATAATAAAAAGATTCATAACACATACAGTGAAACATTTCAAACATTTAGTTCTTGAAATTTTGATGATTGTGGCTTATAGATCATGAAAACCCAAAGTGCAGTGTCTCAGAAAATTAAATTACCATTATTTAAATGGTGCTTGTGTGACTTTGAAAATTTATAGAGCTTTTTAGTTACTTCTAGCCTTCAATTCACCATCAGTCTTGAACGTTGTCATGAAACGTGTCCATGTCTTTTCAAGCAGCAACAAGCGGCTACTTCCATTAAATTAGCTCTAACAAACTCACTTTGCACTGTGCGTTAAGCTACAGAAAAAACACAGTGACAACATAAAATTATGGAAAACGTGTTTTTTTCCTTAAGCTGGTGAACCTTCATCCATCCATCAACAAACCCAACATACCCAGCCTTTCACATCTTCAGCAACTTCATGCAGCTTGATCAGCTTTGTGGTGACTAGTTGAGATTACTGCTCAGATTTATCCAGGATCTGTTGGTGGGGACCTCTGAATTGATTTTGGTAAATGAAGACTGCGTAAAGATTGAAGACTAAACATCAGTCAGTGTAGAAAAACTGGGCCTTTTTTCCATACTTGACAACACACAACCTATATTCAAGCTGGGATTAGGAAACCAATTCTAAAATTTTAGAGTGATGACAAGGAGACAACACTGGAATTCCTTCCGGAAATCCTGGAAGAAACCAAGGACCTGGAAAAGACGGCCTCCCACCTCAACTACTTGGGCATGTTTGGAGAAGAAATGTGACACCATAGATGCAGGCATTTAAAAAGCTTGTCATAAAGGATATTGTAGGTTGTGAATCTATTAAAAGGTACTCTTGCTGATTGCAATATCAACGACTGTGCCTTAGATCAAGCCCACCAGAGGGTCCCATCTGCCATGCAACATAGATCTGGTGAATGTGAAAAATGACATAAAAGACATTTAGAAATAGCTATTTCTAATTGCAAGGTTGATTCTTTTTTCCTTCTTTTCTTTCTTTTTAAACGATTAAATATAAGACATTTACAAGTTAAGGGGATGACATGTCTTTTTTATATTTTTTTTAAAAGATATGAATTAAGTGATATTATCAAGTTAATCAGTTCAAGTGGTCAAGATTACTACACAAATATAGAATTGCAGATATGTACTATAAGATATCTTCTAGCTGTTTAATAATGTAAAAGTGAATTTCAGTATTTTTAGTTCAGAAACTTATGATTAAATGTTTTGTGATTTTGTAGATCCACTGTGATTTGCACATTTTAATGCAACAAATGATAAACTGAGGAATATTATTTATTCACACTGAGCTTAGTTTTGTCCAGACGTATGAAGTTATTCATAAGGATAGTTAATCAAATGAAAAACTTTTGATAATATGCTTATACTTCCTAACCAGCACAGCATTTATGTTTAGATGCTGTACTTTGTGTGTGTTTGTTGCAAAATGCTTTGTAAATAGATTAGATAAAAAGGGAAAAAAACAGGAGTTTTCATTATTGTTTATGTTTTTATGATATTATTTAACTGGCCAGGTCCACACAGATGAAATTGTGCTGTATGTGGCCCCTGAACACCCCTGCTTTAGACTGTGTGTTGGGTGTTTGTTGGGTCAGTTTACCTCAAAGAGCAGCACGAACTCGGTGCAACATGCTGCAACTGTTTCTGAGTATCCTGTGGCAATTCATCACACGGATGCAGCTCAGCTTATTAGAACCATCCAGTCTTCATACACGCATTAGAAGACTCTGTCGCCATGGTTACCAGGGACCAATAAACTGCGGACTGGGTAATACACTTTTGTCTAGTCTTGGGAATTTTTTTTTCGACTGCTGTCTCCCAAAAATATTATAAAAACAGCACAGAAAGGGTCTTTGTGAGCTGCCTCTGGTAATGTGATCTGTGTTTGTGTTTGCATTGTTGGCATACCTCTGTGACTTTCATTTACTGTATGTCAGAGTTTCACACCACTGGCTTTCACACAAGTAGCTTTGTGCACCAGTCCAGGCGGAGTAAAAAGCAGCAAGAGTGACCTCTGCGTATGTCAAACTGACATAATTTATATTCTAAACAGAGATGGGCGGAGAGTTTGTGTTATTGTAGCTACTGGAGTTTTCACAAACTTGGTTGGTTTTTCCATTTTGGTGTTATGAGAAGTGACTCCTGGAGTTTTTTGGTCAAAACACAGCTATCCAAATATTTGTATGTCGATTTGTCTTTTGAAGTACTTGAGGTTATATCTGCTGCTCATCTGCACAAATTTTCTTGCCTCATATGCCAAGATGTTGCACAACAGCACTGCTGCAGAGACTGACACACTTAAGGGCTGCATAGCTTATTTCATGACCATAAGCATGCTTATGGTCTGTGGCAGTACTGAAGCTTAGCTGCATGTATTCCCATTAATACTTTTAAACACATTTCTCACTTTCAATAAAAGCAGGGTAAAATCCGGCCTTATTTTTTCATCTTGCACAGTTACTCATGACCTGCTGTGATCAGCCACAGAGGTTTTAGTGGGTCTGTGATCTGAACCCAGAGAGCTGTGAGCAATGAAGTCATTTTTTTTTAACCATCAGAGTAGCCAAAAGACTTATTCATTCAACAACCAGCAGCCTTGGAGGCTGAGTCAAATCAGAAGCATTTCTAAAGCAAACTCAAGGGCTATCTGAGGTCTCAACCTTTCAACAATAATTTTTTTCTGCAAAATGCTCTAAAAGGCTGTGTTCCAGTGCCTTACTTTATAGCTGAGCTCCATTGTGCAGCTGTTTTACAGGCTGGTAAAAAGAACCTAAAAAAGGGGAAAACAGTGTTATATAATTGTGATTGTTACACAACTCAAGAATTTAGCACCAACTTACAAGCTAGCTTAGTATCATTAGCTATATAATGAACTAATGTGACATCTGGGCAAAGAAATATATTCTTCTGAATTCCTGAAAGTTTCTAAATACAAGAAACAAGAGTAGTCAGGGATAAGACAAGGTTTCAGGTGTTACTTTTCCATTGTAGAAATAACAAGTGGCTCCATCAGCACAGCTGTGGAGTGTGTGAAGGAGATCAGCGCCTGCTTTGTCCATTGTGCTCTGAAATATCTGGATCAAAGAGGGAGAGCATGCTTAAAATACTATCAGTCTTGAAAATGTCCCTCAAATGTAACCCAGCAGCTTCGGCTCTTGAGTCCCAATGTGCACAAGCCACAAGTTTAGTAACTCAGCCATTGAAAACGTTTGAAATAACGAGACTGGCTTATCATGCCTTGCCTCCTGTTTTTAACGTCAGGTCAAATATCAGTATTTGTTTGGTTGAGACTGGAAAATCTAGTTAGCATAAATTCTGCAATAACACCTCATTTTCGGGGGTTTGCCAGCATGAATCAAGTGACTTTCTCCAGGCAAGTACAGAAGCTAAAACAAAAGGTCAGACAAGATGCCATTTTCTCTGACACATCTCTGGATTTTATGAGTGTAGAGCAGTTTTCTAACAGCGTGATGATGGCTGCAGCATGACAAGGTAATGAGGCACTGGGTGGCCCACACCCTCTACTGTCCCATGGTAGCTCATTAGTGATCATTTTCCAGTGACTTTCGGTGGTTTAGCGTTTGATAAAATGGCTACTTTGTAGATTTTATTATGATGCAGTTTTGAGCCAAACGGTGACAAGTGAAGAAGAACAGCCAGAGTAACTTTCTGCTCCAGCTGGCTGTAAAATGGATGAACGAGGACTTGACCTCCGTCCTTTTGCTCATTTGAATGCATATTTCTTACTGTGGAAATAAACTGCTTGGTAATACCCCCTTGTATTTTCTCCCCCTTACCACTATTTCACCATTTCTTACAGCCTCTGCTGTTTCAGTTGGGACATATTTTGTTATTTATGTCAGGAAGTGAGGGCATTAACCGAATCACAAGCATGGTTGTAGAGCTTATGAGTGCTATGGGATTTCTTCATGACTGAACAGCCCAACACAGCCACTGACAAAAAAGGAGGTTGGCTAAAAATATTGACAAAGTCTTACGTCAGATCTTCTAAGGGTCAGACCTCATAAAACCCCGGTACTCCTTTTTCAAAAGCCAAAATGGAAGACAACTGCATTCCTGTCTCTCTCTTGAGACACAAACACCAGACATAAGTGTTTTGAGTGTGCAAGGTGGCTGATATGAACAACAAACATTAACCAATAGATATTTAAAAAGGGCCACCATGCAACTCTTGAGTTGGACCCCTTCTGCCTTCTGAAGTACTTACATTTTTTGTTCCAGGCATTAAACACAACGTCGGAAATATTCCTCAGACATTTTGCTCCATATAGACATGATAGTGTCACACAGTTGCTGAGTCATCTATGATGGAAACGCACCCCTTTCTCTCACATGTCAAACATACTTTGTTGACTGCATCTACAACCCACACAACTGGCTCAGGTAGTGCAGCTCATCCAGGATGGCACATCAATGCGAGCTGTGGCAAGGTTTGCTGTGTCTGTCAGCGTAGTGTCCAGAGCATGGAGGCGCTACCAGGAGACAGGCCAGTACATCAGGAGACATGGAGGAGGCCGTGGGAGGGCAACAACCCAGCAGCAGGACCGCTACCTCCTTCTTTGGAGGAACAGGAGGAGCACTGCCAGAGCCCTGCAAAATGAGCTCCAGAAGGCCACAGATGTACATGTGTCTGCTTGAACAGTCAGAAACAGACTCCATGAGGGTGCTATGAGGGCCCGACGTCCACACGTGGGGGTTGTGCTTACAGCCCAACACCGTGCAGGACGTCTGGCATTTGCCAGAGAACACCAAGATTAGCAAATTCACCACTGGTGCCCTGTGCTCTTCACAGATGAAAGCTGGTTCACACTGAGCACATGTGACAGACGTGACAGTCTGGTGACGCCGTGGAGAATGTTCTGCTGCCTGCAACATCCTCCAGTATGACCGGTTTGGCAGTGGGTCAGTAATGGTGTGGGGTGGCATTTCTTTGGACCGCCCCCTTAGGACAGCTGAGACCTGACAGTGTCATTGTTCTCTGTCACTCAAAAAAGACCAGCTGATGTCAGTCTCAATGGTTTTAAATGCCCAGCCTCATCTGACCTTGTCCCAACAATCGGCACCATGGGTTCCTCTAAGCAGTTGTCAAGAACACTAAAACTGAGAACAGTTGACGCTCACAAAGTAGGAGAAGGCTATCAGAAGATATCAAAGCTATCTGTCCAAAATATAATTAGGAAAATGGCTGTCATCATGAACTTGCTTAATACATATAGTGACTGTCATGCAAGGGTATTTAGATTTACTTAAGTTGCCAAATTAAATGTAAATAATGTCATACTTCTGAGTACAATAAAAGAAAGGAATAAAGAAAAGGAAAATGCAGGATATCCAATGAAATATCTCTTTTTGAACTCTGATATTGTCTGGCTGTCATTTAATGTTACATAAGTTTATTTCTTACGAAAGGGAAATCCCATAGAAATGATCTTCACCTCTGAGCCACAAATTTTAGGAACCTGTCAGAAAAACTTGTCAACATGGCAGCAAATCAACCAAAGCCTGCAATCTGTGTGACTCAAAAACGAACTGAAATTTAAGAAGATCACTGTGCTCAAGAATACCCCCTCTGTGTAAGAGTTAATATTAAACACATTCAGGACACTAGTGAAAATCAAATATGACAATGAAAATGATTACTTATCAACTTTTCTTCATTAAATCTATAACTATGGGATAATTAAGGAAGGAATCCCAAAAACAACCCTAAAGACTCTGTGTGAGCTGTGCTAAATAAAATGTGCTGATGGTAAGATTTGAACAATTTCAAGACATTTTGGTTAAGTGGTACAATTATTTGGCCAAATTTAGTGTTTCCAGAGAACTGGCACGTTATAAAACACAGCTGTTTATCGTAAGAAGCAGAAGAAATTCCTCTTTAGGAAATTAATCTCAGGAAACACAAACATTTGGACATAGATTACTACACTTATGTCAGTGACATAAACATTTTTACATAAGACCTTGCCCTTTAATTTCACTGTGTTTGACTGTGCTACATTTTGGCAGCAATCTAATCATGACCACTTAAGACAGAGATTTCAGTTTCACCAGATGTATCTCAACATGTTTCAGTGCTGTCTCAGAAGATGCAGTCCATCTAAATATACCTCTAGTTTGGTGGGAACAAAATTAGCAGCTCCCAGAACAGGAATTGAATGATTAAAATGATAATCAAGTGAATAAAATTGTTTCTTAAAATTAAAGGAAAATGCTCTACTCCGGTAATGAGATCAACTGGGAGCCTCTCCAAAGTGTTTGCAGCCAGACAGGCTCCTTTGACTCCGAACTGGAGTTAAGTGGTATAGAACTGACCACAAAATGCTCCTATTTAGGTTCCTTTTAAATACACACAGGGCAAACAACTGTAACTTACTCTAACTAAAGCAAACTGCTTAGTTATTAAATAGTTCTGGTAAATAATCCAGTGGTGCTGGGATTTGGGCACACTACACCTTTGCACACAATGAATCGGCATCCACTGACCTGGAAGAATGTTGCCCTCAAATTTCTGTGATGCACTGTTGGCTCTGTGTGTTGCCAGGTCTGCTGGTAGCACTTTTAAGTTAGTCCCATCAGAAAATTAATCCAGATTGTTATGGTCCCTGAATGAAATAGAGGTTCAAAATAAGCAACTGCAACACGTGAGACCACCACCAGGCAGCAAGATTTCAATAGAACTTTAATATGGAATGATAAGGGAGTGGGACGCACCGGCCAGAAGAGGAAAATATGGGAGCAGATTGCAAACCAGCCACACTGTGGGCTGGAGGATCTGGGTTGCTCCTCTAACCCAATGTTCAAAGCTAATTTAAAGGAACAAATTCAAAAACAGGGCAACTGGTAGTTTTGATCTTAATTTGTGAGCAACTAAAACAAAAAGATCAAAAATAAATTTCTAAAATCAAACACATACAAAAAGAACAACTATGTCAACAGAGGCTTTGCATCATCCATATGTAAATATAAACACTGTTCTCACCTTTTACCATGTTTTTACCAACAAGAGCTCAACATGTAACTTGTTTCTGTGGAATTTAGTTAGTTTTCTTTACTGGTTTATTATTGTAAACCAGCATGTATTCTCTTTACTGCTATATAATAAAAAAAAAAAAGCAAACATTTCTTTGTTCTCAGTGCTCAACTTTCAGCAAAGGCATCTCATTTGACTAAATCTCTTTCTTTGCAGTTTTGCCACATGCAAAGATAAAATTAGATTACCAACAGCATGTAATGGACCGACACCAGGGGCATTGCAAAGTGTCGGTCTTTATTAAAGACTGATGGGGATTATTTCAGATACATTACCACGATGCTAATGACTGTTTCCTCTGAACTAATAACTGTATAACACTGTGACTGTGCTTTAACGTTATGTCCCTTACAAGTGGTGAAAAAGAGCTAAATGATATTTTTTAAGATTAACGCTTTGATGCATTGTGTTTCCACGACAGTGGACACCTATTTAAAGGCTGTTTTCTTGTATATTCATAAGTGACAATAATCGCAATTTTGCCATTTCAGTGGACATTAGTAAAGGCACCCAACACATTGCCACTCACTGAACAAATATAGTATTTTATATGTACATGTACATGTAATTACCAACTTTTTTTATGTAAGTGTATTTTCCAGTAAGTGTATTTTCAACTAGTATCACAAAAAAGTGATACTAGTTGATTTTTATGGAATATTTTTGTTTATATAAATATGATAATATATTATTTAAGACATATTTTTATAGAATACATGAAATAAACTAAATAAAATGTCTAATATTGAACACAAATAAAAACAGCCATGTACACGTCTGCAGGAGTAAAGTATTGCATGTGGGAAAAAAATGTGGCATTGTGTTTTAATAATTTATGTGTTGGAGGGTTAATGTGGAGTAATGGAAAAAAGGGAAATGGAATGAGATGTTTTAACTTGTCCATTAACACCTGACAGCAGCTGTAGGTAGGATCATTATTGGTATGTTGATTTATAAACCTTTGTATTATGTGATAATCGTCTTTACTGTCAGCACATATTACTTCTTTCAACTATAAACTATGAAAACATTGTACCAAAGCATTAACAAGTAGCAAGGGAAAAAAAATCATTTGTCAAAAAGATAAAAGCAGCTGCGCAGTCTCTGACAAATCCAGGTCTGCACTCAGTTGGCCACAGGACAGAAGGTTCGGGCTTGTCAAATCATGTCCGCTCTCTGCTTTGCTCTCCATCTTTCACATGAAGCACTCAATAACAAACACATCCTTGGAGAAGGTTTCATCTAAAATCATTAGCAGGCTCTCTGTGTCTTTGCTTGTCTTTTCCTCTGGAGTTTGGCATTTGTTAGGTTTGTCACACTATGATATTCCTTGTTGGAGAGAAGACTAGGAAGTATGCATGCCTTCAGGGTCAACATACCTCTCAGATTTAATATCTCCCCCAGCGTCTGCAAGATAAAAGGCTATAATGACGGGTGAAGCAGCTGGAAGATAATCTTTCTAACGCCATCGTATTGCATGCTGTTCATTGCGGAGGGCATCAAATCTCAGTTCTTGTTGAACATGCTGTACAAATTAGCATCCACTGAAGCACTCAGTATGGCACACTGTAAAAGTGGTCCTTTTCCACAACTTGTATAAAATAAATATGTGACATAGCCTATTACTTTTAAGAAAAAGAATTATTATTTAACTTTTGCTTTATATTTTTAGTGCACCCTGTTAGTTTGGTTAAGTTTAGTAGCCAATGAGTTCAGGCAAAAAACAAACCCAGTTTTAGACCATTCTTAGTTGTAAGCAATAAAACTGATGACTTAAAGTTGGCATACGGTGTAAATGTAAATAAAAAATAAATGTAATGATTTTCAAATGTCATAAACTCATTTTATTCATAACAGAACATGACCAACATGTCAGATGTTAAAACTGAGATATTTTACCATGTCATGAGAAACATTAGCTTGTTTTTAATTTACTAACAACAACATACATGCTTCAAAAAGCAAATTTATCACCTTTAAGACACAAGAGAAATATTTTTATGTGGAGTAGAGCTGCTTAAGTTTTATTTCCAATATCTTCCAGTTATACTTGGAAAATTCACAACAGCTTGTGTATGTCTTGGCATTAAGCTCTCCTTTCAGCTGTTTCCACTGGTCAGATTTAGCATCACACAACTGTCCGTTTTAGAATAATATAAATCAATATTCATGATCAAATCCATCCCCCAATTTCCATAATTCTTAAAGATCAATTGTGATTTTTCAGTTTTAATAGATTTGATCTCATTGTTGTAGTAGAAAAAATAAAGTCTGTACATATTTCACTTCAGCACTTCAGATGATTTAAAAAAAAACAAAAAAAAACTTAAGACAAGTTTTCCTCATAAGTCACGGTGATGGTTATATGGTTGTGTCATGCAGAGATGGATTGAATCTGCGTCAGGACGGCGGTTCTTAGAAGTTAAAGAGCCGTTCCGGCCTGGTTCCCTTTTATCACTAAAATGTCCTTGGCAATCCTCAGATGTTTCCAGCATCTCACAATGGAGGTCCGTGAGTGAGCAGTTTTGAAAAAGTGCCAACAAAAGATGGAAAATACACTTACATAACTCCTTTCTTTCTATGACCCTTGGAATTGCCACATTTCAGAGACAAACCTGGGTCATCTTGGCAGCTATGTCTGGAACTGAGGGGAGAATATTTGCAACAAACAAATGTCAGATATCACCATCTATGTTGGCTTTAACCCAAAACTATATGTGCACACATCAGGTGACTTTTTTTTAACAAAAAGGAGCAAAACAAACTAAGTTTTGCTCATCTTTGCAGACATTTTATGCGGAAATGAGAGCCGTGAGAACATTACAGGTTCCACCTGAAGTTAATTATCATTAATCCATGTACAACATTTCTGGTTTTAAAGATTTTTTCTCTACATTGTGTGAGAGCTTATTTGTCTCTGTGGGTGCTTTGAATTTCTGCTTCATCCTCTATGAGACTGATACTCATGGGAATAGCTGGAAATCTTTGGTAGATGAAAAGCGTCATGCCCCTGTGGCGATGCTCAGACTGTCTGGCTCTGTCTTTGTCCTTCTGACTCACTGTCATCAGTCATCGGGCCTCCTCTGATCCACTGTCCCTGTCCAAGCTTCTGTCTTCAGCCGTGCACTTTTAAACCTTGCTTGGATTTGACATCTGGGATGTCACCACTAACGTAAGTAGAACTCACAGGAATCCAAGTCCTGACTTCCAATTAACAGTCCTCAGACTTTTCCCACTGCTTAAGCCAATAAACAAGCAACAACGTGATTGAGAGTTTCACAGACGGAGCCAGAACTTTCTTCCCTTTTTCTCTCACTGAAACATAATGCAGAAGATTTTGGAACTTTTACAGAAGATGTCTTGATTTTCTGACCATGTGCTGAGAAATCCTCGAGGATATTTGAAATGTAAACTGTGTATAATCTGGGATGTCACAGTATTTGGAAATCTGTGTAATCTTAACTTTCCCATAAAGATTTCCATAAAACAATCTATTTTAACAAGCATATCCAGCCATACGGCTGCTTGTGTTGCAGTGGAAAAGCGATTGTCCACTTTCTGGTTGCAATTAAATCATTATAATCTGGCCGCTCCTCTGCAGGAAGCCTGGCTTCTTCCTCCTTTTTCCCACTTTTTCAACATAGTTGAAAGAATAATAATAATGATGAATCCGAGTTGCAGTTGCCTTTTCATGAACTTTTATCTCAGCAGTTCTAGTTTGAAGTTTGTTTTTACTCTACACTGGTCTACAGTTAACTACCATCTTCAGGTTGGCACGTAACAGGTGTTTTTTAAACCAAATGAACAGGCAATCATTTTATTTTTAATATTTTTGTATTACAGTGTGCATGTTATTGCTGCATATCTATGCAGTACACATGGGAAAGCAACAAAGGTTTTAAGCTTTTTTTCTATAACATGATGACAACTCAGAGACTTGATTAAGCTTCATTTAGAATTAAATTTAAACAAATAAAACAAGACTAAAAATATTCAGGAAATTGAGGAAAGAGAATGAATCTCAACATGATGTTGAGACTGTTGTTTCAATAAAATTCCGTGTCACCAGTGGTAGTCCTTCACTTTATAACCAGCTGCTGTACTAGTCAGGGCAAACTGCTTTAATCCTTACACTGGTGGAAAAATTACAGGCAGTTTATCTCCATGAAAATTAATGTGTTGTAGTACAAAGTTGGACTTTTTTTTGCAGTAAAAGCATTTTCAGTTAAACCTTCAGGCTATTAAGATGTTTCCTGCGATGATTTACTCATTCAGTTAGAGTAAAAGAATTAAAAAAAAACCCATCAGGGTCAGCAGCAGGAAAGAGGCCCATAAAGGTGAGTTGTTGTCTTAAATGAGCGCTGGAGGACTCGGACTTCCATGCATTTCTTCTATAGGTTGCTCCCCTTCTAATGTTTTGAAGGAAACACTCTTCCTTGATCATTGCCAGGAAACAGACTTCGTAGAGGCTGATAAGACATACTTGTTCCCTATCAGCTGCAGAGTAATGGCTGAGAAGCTATTATTGTGTCTGGAGCTGAACTGCAGCATGTCAAGACATACCAACAGCCTTGCCCCACTCATTACGTTTAAGAACATGATGACGTGACAGACATTTACCCAGATGTTCTTAAAGTGTGCATTCTTATCTTGTATCTTGTAGTTTTAAAGACTGTTGTTACGCATTTTTCATGTCTGGCTGTCATGTCAAAAGGTTTTTGTCAATTTCGCTTTCCAAAATGACTCCAAAGTTTGCAATATTTCTATCAGTGTAGGAAGGTAATCCTGCAGATTTAAGTTATTTTCTGACATTGAAATATCTTCAATGGCCGACAGGTGCAAAAGCGCTTTACATGCAACACACTGCATGTATGAAAACGCGTACAATGGAAGTGCTCAGACGTTATCAAAGTTTCTACTATGCTTACATCAATCATTTAAATCAGCTAATCATTTTATAATACTGTACAAGATTAAGGCCCAATGTAAAAAATAATTAAATAATACATACATTGATGCAGTTTCTCTCCCTGCTGTCTCGTTGCTCAACATATATAGCCCTAGGCACGCTAAAAAAAACGGCTGCATTTTTAACTCTCCCTTGATGCCAACTGTATATCCTGTTTCCTCTTCACCCAGCTATCATTGTTGTTGCAGGTATGAATCTCTTTTTTGTCCCTTTTTAAATTTCCTTTTTAAGTTCTTCTGTTTTTCAGTCATACGGCAGCGACTTCTTGATGTAGACAATCTTTTTCTGGACTCGCTCGCTGAGTTATTTGTTGTGCAGGTTGTTGGTAATCTGGTTTAAATCCTTTTGTTGTCATCTATTGCACTGCACAAGTTCTTTTATATAATAGCTACGTTCTTGCCAGAGCAGCACAGTATCTGAGCAGGCTTTAAATAAACTCATGTATTAGGTGAGAAATTTGACCCAAATACCTAAATTTGTTTGCATGACATCAAACTATTCAGAAATTTTATTCATGTAAATATTATCTTGGTTTTCGAGAAGAAAATTTAGGCATGATTAAAATAAATACTCTGTGTTGTTTAGCTTCTGGTTTCATTTTTGTGTGTGCAGCTGATTTGGGGTGTTAGTTTTTCTTACTTTTTGTTTTCTTTTTGTTTTTTGTTTTTTTGTTTTGTTTTGTTTGTACAAGGACCCCCTTGTACGAGCTGTCCGGTCCCTGTACGACAGGTGTCAGAGCTTGGTCCGCATTGCCGGTAGTAAGTCGGATTCGTTTCCGGTGAGGGTTGGACTCCGCCAAGGCTGCCCTTTATCACCGATTCTGTTCATAACTTATATGGACAGAATTTCTAGGCGCAGCCGAGGGGTTGAGGGGATCCGACTTGGTGGCCTCAGGATTGGGTCCCTGCTTTTTGCGGATGACGTGGTCCTGTTGGCTTCATCTGGTCATGATCTCCAGCTCTCGCTTGAGCGATTCGCGGCCGAGTGTGAAGCGGCTGGGATGAGAATCAGCACCTCAAAATCTGAGACCATGGTCCTCAGCCGGAATAGGGTGGATTGCCCTCTCCGGGTCGGGAGTCAGGTCCTGCCTCAAGTGGAGGAGTTTAAATATCTCGGGGTCTTGTTCACGAGTGAGGGAAGGATGGAGCATGAGATCGACAGACGGATCGGTGCGGCGTCTGCAGTAATGCGGGCTCTGCGCCGGTCTGTCGTGGTGAAGAAGGAGCTGAGCCAGAAGGTGAAGCTCTCGATTTACCAGTCGATCTACGTTCCTACCCTCACCTATGGTCATGAGCTGTGGGTCGTGACCGAAAGAACGAGATCTCGTATACAGGCGGCTGAAATGAGTTTCCTCCGCAGGGTGGCCGGGCTCTCCCTTAGAGATAGGGTGAGGAGCTCGGTCATCCGGGAGGGGCTCAGAGTAGAGCCACTGCTCCTTCGCATCGAGAGGAACCAGTTGAGGTGGCTCGGGCATCTGGTCAGGATGCCTCCTGGACGCCTCCCTGGTGAGGTGTTCCAGGCATGTCCGTCTGGGAGGAGACCCCGGGGAAGACCCAGGACACGCTGGAGGGACTATATCTCTCGGCTAGCCTGGGAACGCCTCGGGATCCCTCCCGCAGAGTTGGCAAGTGTGGCTGGGGAGAGGGAAGTCTGGGCTTCCCTGCTTAGGCTGCTGCCCCCACGACCCGACCTCGGATAAGCGGCAGAAGATGGATGGATGGATGGACGTTTTGTTTTGTTTTTTTAGCATGTTTGTCTGTTTTCCTTATATAACCTGTGAGTGCCTTCTGACCATTTCACAGACCATTTCTTGTCTGGGCCGTCTCTACCACTTGGCCCAGGTATATGCTGACCATTTCACTGTTGTTACTATGTTGTTCCCAACTACAAAAAAGAAAAAAAAAATCTTATTCTCATTGTAAAAAGAAAAAGGAAAAATATTATCTTCCTTTTTTTTTTTTTGTTTTTGTTTTTTTTTAACTTTTTTTGAAGTTTTTTGTGAACTTTAAAGCAGGAGGAATATGAAAGCTCAGCTCATCGATTGGCCGGGACTTGAAAAGGAAATCCTGATCTTTATTGGCAAGGGGCTCACATCCAGGCCAAACTTGGAATTAGGAATTTAAATGGTATGGAATACAATTTCTAAAGAAATAAAGAAAATGTGTCTGGAAACTGGTTGAGAGACTCACGAAACAGTCTCAAGCGCTGTTACATAATAAGTTTAATGCATTGCAGAAGCCGGAGGATATTGCTGTGTTGCAGCCCAGATTGGACAGCATGCCTCAGATTTAGGAAGGCTGCCAGAGGAAAATAGAAGCCCCAGACACAGTCAGCAATTTGACCAATCCTCAAGCTATTATACCACTCTGGAGACTTCTTCAGAGGAGATATCCAATTACCTTTTCATTATTCATGTCCATTTGATGGCAATGCAGAAAATGAGGGTCACATAGTCTGAAATAGTTCAAATCACATAACAATATTAAACTTTTACATGATACAAAAATAAGAACTGTGAAATAGGCTTGATTTTTCCTACTGTTGTCAAGTTTAGTTTGAAAGCTTTATGTTATCAGTGGAAATTTCAAATTTCAACCTGTATTGCCAATAATGATTTTTCAGTCTGCAGATCACAAAGGAACCCTGAGTAATCCCAACTCGACTAAAGGTATCTCTTACACAGAAAAATATCAATAATCTTCTTATTAAGATTATTATTTTGGAAGAGCTTTTCTTTCTTCTGTCAGTACTGTGCACCCTTTTAACCTTAAATGTGTTTCTTCTTTAAGGTTGAAAAACTGAACTTTACAACTTTTGCATCTGATACCTGCATTGTGTTACAGACTTTCACTTTATGCACCACATCATTAGGACATTATTGGAGAAAGGAGGAAAAAGAGAGAAAGCAACAGAGCAAGCAACCAGACGAGTCAACGTCAGACTGACTTTTACCGACTGAAGAGAGCTCAGAGTAGAGGGAAGATGCATAATGCCAAAATAGCCATCATTAGGGGGGCACCTCGCTGGCAACAGGCTGAACAGCATGTACAAACATCAGAAGAGACATTCTTGTATTAATTAAATCAGGATTATCATATTTGGAGGAAGGAGTATTTTCGTTCCAGCATTTAGCCTTATCCCATCTGTATAGAGGTGATTGCTTTATTTGATCTCTTACATGCATCTGGGCACTTTTGAACAAATTTATTCAGAATTATATCAGCTGATTTGAAAAAGATAATCTTAGCACATCTTTCTACGAAGTGGATTTAAAAAGAGGGTGGGTAATGCAACAAGACAACAATCTAAATCACAAAAGTCTGGTTAAGTGTGTTTAAAGTGGTGGCATCAATATCCTGACTGCCACCCAACAGATATGTTGTGTAAGAACCTCAAGCAAGCAGTTTCTCAGAGACAAACCAGAAACAGGTTTACATATCTCCATACAAATGAGCAAGACTAATAAATACCTTCATTTAGATGTCACTGCTGCTCAAAAAGGTCATCCCACATACTGAAGGCAACATTTCATGTATGCTTGCCACTCAGAGATAGGTGATGTAACATCTTCAGCTATTATTGACCATGGACATCGGCAGATTAAATGTTGGTGTTGAGCCCAGAAACCGGCTGAGGTCTTGCGGTACTCGCTGTTCTCCCTGCACAGAGAAAAAGGAAGGAAGACATAAACTTGATGCAGCTGTTTTGCTGGCCAGATTTGGCTTGTAAATGAGATTTGGAAGACCATAAAAATCTTACCTGGTTACATAAATGTTGTTTACAAAAATGTTAAAGTTGTTTATGGACTCAGTTGTGTTTTCTAATGGACAACATTTGTGCTTCATTTAATTTGCTGCTTTATTCTTTTTTTTTATTGATGAATAAAGTTGTTTGTTTAAACAAGGAAAAGGAAACAATGTTTACAGATTATATAGGTGTAATATTTAGATGAAGAATACATGGAAATATGGTCAGTGGTGGGCTTTGAAAAGGCAGCACTGCTCATTGTTTTGTGAAAGAACAATCAGATCACATCACACACGGTTTGAAATGCTTGTTAACTTAGTTTTTCATCACTTATATTTAACATGTACAAAATTTGTCAATTTCATTTCCTGTTAATCTGTTAGACAATGTAATCTACAAAGCAATTATGCACTGATATTTACACTGTCTTATTACGCAACAGTGCTGCACGATGGCGTAGTGGTTACTACTGTGGCCTCACAGTGAAGGGTGCTGGTTTGAGCCTCGGATGGCAGCAAAGTTTGAACAGTGTGGCGTTTGCTTCCTCTCCCTGTGGGTTCTTTCCAGGTACACTGGCTTCCTCCCACCATCCAAAGACCCGAATGTTAGGTTAATTGATGGCTATAAATTCTCCCTAGGAATGAATATGAGCCTGAATGTTTTTTCGTCTGTCTGTGTTAGCCTTGTGATGTACTGGCGACCTGTCCTCTCGCCCACTGATTGCTGGAATAACCTCCTGCAAGTGGTTAAAGAAAGGAATGAACAAATACTATAGGTTTCTCTGCATATTCCAACCTATATATTTCTATCCACACTAATTCCGACATCTCGGGGGTAAATGTTTTGCATTATTAATAGTTTTTATGGCAAGAAAAGGTTCGAGTATAGAAACAGTTTAAATGCCTTTTGGTTTTATTTTCTGTTGTGCATAAAATATTTTTTATTAATCCAAGTAATTCAACCATCCACTTAATTGTTTCCCCAAACATTAACATTGCTGGTGTTTGTCAGGATTCTGGAAAAGTTTAGAGGGAAAAATAATTACAGCATCTATAATTTTCTTTTCGCCAGCAGTTGCACCTGAATTTCCTCAAGCAACACTCGCGCTCTAGATATTTCCATACATGTTGCATTACATCATATCACATTGTCTTTAGACATAATTTGAGCCTGATGAGCAGTTCAGGGTCAACACATCTTGTGTGAAGTAAGAAACATAAAAATCTAATTGTTCAACATGTTTTTTTCCAGATTGGTTTTGGTCTGGTCACCTGTTTCTATTCATTTTTGTGTCTGACCAGATGACGGGCTGCGTGGGCCCCTTGAGCTCCTCTTATCACCTGTCTCGCTTTGCTCCGATGGAGGAAAAAAAGAATGTGAACATGTTACATAATATTTTTCCATGCTGAAGCTTTTTTCTTGCAAACTTGCAGGTCATCTTTGTTTAAATCGACTGCTACTTTTAAAGGTTGGATTGCTTCAATGTGATTTTCCTTCCTTCCTTTTTTTTCTTAGTTGAAAGTGCATCTGCAATTCCCCACATTAGGAAACTGGTTAATGTTTACAAGAAACAGTTATAGTCATTTGTGTTCGATAGAAAAAGTCTGGATCAGAAATAATGATGATATTTTTCAAAGAATGAGACTGCTTTAGTAGCTCTGCATGCTCGTATGTCCTATTTAAAACAAGAAATATGAGTTTAAACTCCGGGAATGGTTTGACTGAACAGAGATTTATTAGAACTGATTTGTTTGTTCCATTGTCATTGTTCTAAATATCCCAGGGATGTCATGAGTCAGCACTAAAAGCATGTTGAAAGCATGTGTTTTCATTTGGAATTTCATTTGTTCTCCCCAGTGCAGCTATTGGGTAGAAATGTTCTTTTCTAAATTTTAATAACAACCATAGAAAAGAGGGAGAAAGTGTATTTGAATTTGAGATACTCATACCATGTGTTATTTGGACTGTGTGTTCCAGTAAGTGTATTTATGCAAATTTCAACCAAAACGTTTACTCAGCTGGCTCTCAGAAATGCCATTCAACTGAATTTTGGTTGCATGATTGGTTTAGGGTAGTACTCTGTGGTTCAGCAATCATCTTTATTTTTCTTCAACTTGTCTTGTCCAGCATTACAGCAAGCAGAATGATGATCTGGCTGCTGTGTTGTGCTGAGCTGATTTGTTTTGCAAAGAGGAGCTTTGTAGATGGAATGATGCTCTTGTTAATCTGAATTCTTATGTCATTTGTTTGTTTATTTTGAATCAGTATTTTTTGGAATTTACATCATACTGCTGGACCTGAATAGAGAGGAAGGACAAAGTGTTGAATGAGAAGAGTTTTTCCCATCCCACAAGGATAGAAAAAGGGTGGAATGAGAACAGAAAGGAAAAGGAAAATAGACAGAAAATGAAGAAGAGACAGAGATACTTCCTATAGAAAACACTGCAATCTATCCATAGATTCTAGACCAGGGGCGTCCAAAGTCTGTCCTCGAGGGCCACTGTCATGCAGGTATGTGATCTATTCCTGTCCTGGCACACTTGGTTTCCATTAAATGGATCCAACAGCCAGTGACTTTATGCACGATGAGTGACTATTATGAGTCAGGTGTTATGGAACAGGGTTACATGGAAAACCAGCAGCATTGGAGCTGGGTAGGCCTATTCTAAACCATCTGTAATACCTGTACAGAAACACAACAAAAGAAATCCCAAAGTCCCCGCAGGAAAACAAAGTCAACAACTGTCAGGAGCACCAGGGATGAACAAGATAAAAAAGAAACCATGTATTTCAACCAGAAACACACAAAGAAAATTAGAGAATGAATCTACAGAACAACACTGTGACTGTGTCAGCATGCAGAATATATGGACTGAAAGGTGTTTGAAGAAGAGTGAGTGACAATGCCAATGTTACTCCACCAACACAAAGGTCAGAAGCAGACTGGGAGGAGCCTGAGACCCCCGGCGATCAGCAACCACCCCTAAGCACAGACCGCAGCCACCCCACCCTGAAGCATTCCCACCATCCATGCAGGAAGGGGCAGAGGGCCCTCCCCACAGTCAGGCAGCCCAAGCCTTGGTGGGCGAAGACCAGCAAATCCAGGTAAAAGTTAAAGACCAGCAAATCCAGTCTGCCAGGTAAAAGTATTCTGAGACTACAGGATATGCAAATGAAGAAGGTAATACTAAGATATTAGTCAGTGGAATTTACACATTTAATTTTTAATCAGCAAGAGAAGCTGATATTGGGCATGTAGGTGCCTTCCCACAGCTGTGAACATAGTCTACCACAAATCACTTTATTCCCTTTGTTTTATAATTCTGACAGTTTTCTAGCATCACATTCAGATGATGGCTGCAGGATGACCCATTTCATATATTATACAATAATCACTCAGTTGTCGCTGCTGGCTTTCTGGTCCATCCTCCTTACCAGTGAACTTTAGCTGAGATTTATTAGTACTCATATAGGTACTTGGTATCAGCAAGTACCTATATGAACTGTATTTCCTTGCTGCTGCCAGTACATTAGTTGATATGATCAAGGCCTTTAGTAATTTAGCTTCAAAGACTTTTAAATCACGTTATTTAATATGAAACCATTAAATTGATGAACTAGCACCTAGAAGTGCATACATGTAAAATACTGTGGGTCAAAAACTGAACAAGAATCAACTTAATTTGTGATTAGCCATATTTCACCATTTTAATGCAACACTCCTGATTTAAAACTGGGCTATGATATCTTATGTGGAGGCCCAGAAATCTCTCTGCCCATCTGGTGGATTCCTGCTTTTGAAAAACAGCCTCAGGTAAAAGAAAATAACTCAGAGCTCATGTGCCAGACTAGGATGCCATAGATTACAGGCATCTGCTGAGTGGAAGTCGACGCAGTGATGTGGAGGAAGGAAGCAAAGGGCAGAAAGCATGAAGGCAGAAGAATAAATCTCTTTTTGAAGAGATGTTTCAAGCTTGAGATCAGATGTGGACGAAGTCTGTGATTAAATTCTTCGAAATGCTTCTCATGGCTAACAGAAGTGGATGCTAAATGTTGTGTTTGATGTATTGTCCACATGAATAGTTCACAAAGAAGCAGTGCAATTGAATGCCTCATATGGATGTTAAATCTCTCAAAATAGTGCACATTTAAAAGCAGAATTACAAACTACTTGAGGACAAACCCTGTCAAATGATACCTCACATAAATTTACCATTTAGGGTCAAGTCCCAACAGTCAAAAAGACTAAAAGTCTGTCCCCTTAACCGGAATCATATCCTTATTGTACTTCAACCAGTGTTATTTGTCATGTTTGTAAATACCCATCCAACATTTTTTCCTGCAGTGAAGTCTCTATTTAAATCCCTATCGAGGAATATGACCCACAATATCCTGAGGTTCAGCTATGGACAAATCATTTGACATTTCTGTTTTAAAATGTACAGGTATAACCCAAGACTTATCAGCCTATCCATACTCATGGACCATTCTGGTCTAATGCAGCAGAAAAGGCTCCCACCATGATTCTACCACTACCATGCTTAAATATTGTTTTCTGTAAATGTCATGCTTTTATTGAAATTAAATTAGATCCAAGATGTGAATTAAAAAAAAAAAAAGGTGATTTTAACTGTGTGGGTTAGTGGAAGATCCAAAATTAAGGTGACAGGATGAAAAACAAAAACACTAGATCACAATGAGGGAAGACTGAAATGACAATATCATTTGGACCAGTGGTGTAGTGGTCCCTTATGAAGTAGGTTTACTCTCAATTTTTTTGCCCTTTTTAAAAAAAAAAAAGAAAAAAAAAAAAGAGAAAAAAAGTGGCCCAGAAAAACGCTGTTTCAGAAAAAGTGACATGTAAGACTACTCTATTTTGTTAACCCCAAAATCCATCAATATATTTGCTGATGGTCACATAATTTCTGCTCTGGTTTCAGAGAAGAAGAGTAATGAAATTACTAAACCAGTATTGGCACACAGACTAAGACAGGCTAATAGACATATATATCTTTAGTATGTCTACAGTTAAAACAGCATCTCAGGGAGTTTACAAATTGGTAACTCAATGCTGACTGAAAAAGAAGTGGGTATACTCCGATATATCCGCATATACCCTGGACTACACCACTGGTTTGGATTGAATCCCCGCATTAAACTTGCATGCAATCATCTTTGAGATCCTCCAATCTATACATACCTTGCTTTTGGAGTGATTTTTTTTTTTTAATGATTTTTGGTAACATCTTCATCTAAAAAAAAAGCAACAAAACATCACACTAAAGACTTGCAGTCTGAGTTCACTTCAGGTCACATCATTACTCCTACATTACACTGAATATCCAATATGTCATCTTAATCCAAATTCAGACATTTAAAGGTTCCTTTTGTCCTATAGTTTGTCTGACACTGATAAACTTGTTTTCGCTAAATTGTTTATTAATGCCTGAAGGAAGCACTTTCCTTTCATTTTGATCCAGCTGTTTCATGCTTTTCAGCTGGGAAAACAGACTTTATTTCACACATGTAAACGCATCTATTTCCCCTTGTTGAGATAATTAGCTGAGGGTTTTCAGTGTGAAACTTGGAGCAGGAAACCTCCACGCTGCTACCAACATCTGACAGAGTCTGGTTTGTTTGGTGGTGCAGTGGGTGGCCTGAGCATGTTGTTGGTTAGAAGTGGGGGCTGAGCTCTGGAGCGTATGTGTGTGGATGAGAGGGCCGCCAACCAGCAGAGGCAGAAGATAAGCGTATGTCCACAGAAACTGCTTCAATGAGATCATGCAAAGGCCTAAAAATATAGCTTGTGAGTCACATCAATCTTGCATCTTCTCTCCCGGTGCCGGTGGTACTTCTGGGTCTTGTTGTAGTTTTAACAAAGGACCAGTCCTCATAGGAGTCACATACAGGGTGTACCATGGGATACTGCATCACTGGGGATGTTATTTGGTACTGAAGGGTTCAGATGACTCCAAGCTTGTGTGTGAGGTGATGGTGGGAATTATAAAGAAGTTACGGTCTATGTGTAGACTCCAGTCTGCAGCCCCCCATCCTCCGTTATGTGGAGAGTATCTATAGTAAAAATCAGTATATAACATTTTCTGGCAGTTTCATGACTGCAAGTTCTGCCAAGTTCAAGGTTGTTTCTATAGAGGGTGAAAAAGCTCAATAAACTGGTAGTCTCAGGCAGTGAGATGATTTTTTAAAAAAAAGAAAAAGTGTCCAGCAGAATATTTGGTAGCAGAAAAGCTGCAGAGGTGGATTTCCTCTGATACCTTCTTCTGAGTACTTACAATAAAAACAAGCAAGTAGAAGCATAGGTCATCAAGCTGTCAGTTTGTTTTATTTACTTTCTCAGCCAAAACTTTATGTAAAGTTTGATTTTGTGCTTTTTTTTTTAATGCGTAGTTTAAGTTTTTTTGTGGTAAAAACAAACTTATCTGACAAAGCAGCCCTATGTCTCTACCTGCTGCATGTGCTTCTGTTCTACTTGTTTACGCTGAAGCTACATTTAACAAAATATTCCGGTGCTGTTTCGCACTCTGCAAGTCCTCAAGCTGGATTTCCATTGGCTCCCCTCCACCGCTGCTGAAGCCCTGGCCTCGTCTGTGCTTCGTGAGAATCTGGAGGACTGTTTTCTTTTATCTAACGTGCTGCAAGGCTGTTCGGCCGAAAGGAGAATCCGTAATGTTTTCTCTCCTTTGGTCCGGGTTCCACTGACTGCGCTTGGCTACACTTCGCTGACGATGAGCGATGGAAAGGTCCACGTGGACGAACACTTGAGATCGTCAGGGAATGTCGAAGAGAACAGAAACACGTGCTTTTTTCAGCATCTTTGGACGAAATGTGGCTTCACTTACTGTCAGGAGAAGTTTCTCACCGCATGTGATGAATTCAAGGGGGAGCAATCGTTCTGCTCTCTGGGATGGAGGAAGACGTCTGATTGCTGCTACCAAAACAGTTTTCCTCACCCGAGAGGAGAAACATCAAACATAAAAGTAGAGAGGAGGAGCAGATTACTCTCTCTGCAGAGTAAAGAGCGGAGGGTTTTATCTCTAAGGGTGCGATTAGATTAGCAGAGCTCGTCATCTGAGTAAACATAAGTCGTCACTGCGGTGACCAGAGTGGATTCTGCTCCTCAGATCCAGTGAACATGTAAGATCTGAGTTGTTGTTAGGGTGTTTGGGAGCAGGGATTGTCTAGGCATTAAATTATTTGTTTAGTTTTGCAGTTTTGCTTCTTTTTGACTGATTTTAGATTTATTTGTATTCAGAGTTCGAAAACTGCTGAAGGGAGAAATTTAGCTGTTGTCAAGCTGCAGTTTTTTAAAAACTGTTTGATCCCACTTCAAGTGTCGGTTTGAGTGAATTTAAGCATTCAAAGCTAAATGTTTAGGGTTCGGAAAAAGTCATGGCTTAGTTTAAAAAAGCAGCATCTCCCCAGTAAGACACAGAAAATGAGTTGCAAACACAAAATAAATCTTCCTATAAAAGTTTTTTTTTTTTTTTCTTTTTCATATTTCTTGGTTTTGAATGAGAACCAGAACAAAAATAAATGACTACATTCGTCCCAAATCATTCTTTTTAAATGCATGTAAACATAGATTTCTGACTAAATTAAACATCTTTAATCTGGATCAATAAAACCAGATAATACAGAGTTTAAAACGACTCCATGAAATTTTCCAGCCACAAAAAGCCGTGTTTCTTCACTCACAGATAAATCACTCATAAATCACATTCCTGGACATGTCATTGCGCCGGAGCAATAACATTTCATAACACTTTTTTTCCAGCCTAGAGCATCATACGCTTTGCTTTACGGCGCTGCCAGATGCCAGCAACTCCATATTAACACATTGACTGTATTTAACATACACTGTGGCTGTGTCAGCAAAAAATAAAGCGCCGTTACTGAAGTTTAAAACTATTAGAAGTTTTAAATCTATTGGGTTCAAGAAACCTGAAAGTCATGTGTGTTTCTACATTTTCGCTAACATAGCCAATGAAATGAAATATGACGCTGCACTTCATGGGAGAACAGCTGGTAGAAGGTTGGTGAATTCAGGTCCAAGTAGCTGGAATATCCTGTTGTCTCAGTCATTACATTGCCTTTCATAGTTTTGAGTTTGTTGTCAAACTGGACTTGTTGATGCCAAGATTTTTCATTTGTGTAAACATTCATTCATTTTCCAAACCGCTTAATCCAATTCAGGGTCGCGGGGAAGCTGGAGCCTATCCCAGCAGTCTTTGGGCGAAAGGCAGGGTACACCCCGGACAGCTCGCCAGGCCATCGCAGACAATGGAAATGATAAAACTGAAAATGTTTGAGGATTTTTTTCACGTCAACTAAATTCATTGACAGGATTTTCTACACATGAGATAAAATATTGTCCCAGGTGGATGTTTTTCACCCTCAGAGGATGTTTTGTTTCCACAAAAGCCTCCATTTCCTTATTATGACCTGAATCAGATGACTTTAAAGAGAGACTGCAGTTCTTTGGCTCAGCTTCTATTGTTTGCAAGTTTATGAGTGTTTGTGGATGTGTATCTGATCTGACAACATGATTCATACAATTTATTAAGATGATTTAATAGCAAAAGCTAAAAAAAACAAGTAGAATTTAATAACCTTTGGCTTGGTCACTTGTGTTTTTCTTCATATTTATCCTAACAGTGTTTTTCTTCCTATTTATCCTAACAGTCAACATTTTCCTTCTGCCAGATTGTAGTTAACACTAAAGCTTCATTTCAAGTCAAAACCAGACAGCAGTTTGGCACCAGCCATCCAGGGCAGCCCAAACATTCATTTTGCCTCCTGATGCTTTAAAGGAACCCTCAGTCATCATCCTAGTTTTATCTTCTGACACTCTGCTGTGAAGTTTGACATGTGTGCATGTGCCTGTGGCAGATTTCAGTGTAAAGCTGCATAAACAGGAAATGTTGGTTTCCTGCCACATGGAGAAGATTGGCTCAGGAAGTCATCTCTCACAACCTGGCAGGAGCTGCTAAGTGTTGGAAGTTATTCCGGTTTTACATGCAGTGATGGATACAACTACTATAAATGAAAGTGTCATTGATGCGGCTAAAAGACTTCCAAGGCTTCCTAAGTCGGCACAAAACAAAGGTCTCTGTATTTACTGTGGTTTTCCTTTTTAGCATGAATATCCCCCCCCCCCCCCCCCCTTCATCCTTTCATGGATGTGTGATGATGGATACCTCATACAGAGGCCAAATTACACAAAGCTGAAATCAATGAAGCAAATTTTAAAAAGCAAAGAAGCGTGTGAAGCTCATGATGGCTGGGAACGATGCTTGATCTAATATTTATGCAGTATTCAGTGTTTTGTTTTGATCTGTGAGCAGTTTACACTTCAGATTTAAACTACAGAGAGGATCTGAGTAATTACCATGAAACACTGATGGCTCCAATGGCTGAACAACATAAACAACAAACAACGATCAGTCATCAAGAAACAACCAACTGCAGACGAGGAAATAATGATCTGGGGACACTGTTCTGTCTCCAGCATGCTGTTGTAATGGAATTCTGTGATGCTAATATCTAAGTGAAGTAGCAGCAATGGTCTCATGCTGATACTTCTAATAATTTCTACATTTTCATAGAACCAAATTAACATTTGATCTACTTTATCAGCACCTCTGTTTAGGTGTTATTGGTAGTTCCTTATTACATTAAAGCTGTTTTGTTTGACCTGCTTCACAGTTTAGTGCTTTGTGTCACTGTCTTGTGAAAAACAGGCATTGCACAGAAGTAAATGCATGGCATGCAGCTTAAAGGTATGCATGTGGTGCAACCAATATGCATGTTATAATCCATGGGTCCTCGAGGGCCAGAGCCAGGTGTGTTGCAGGAGGGAAACTTCTCAAACCTGCAGGACACCAGCCTTTGAACAGTATGGAGGATCCCTGCTCTAATCTGTTAACATGGGAACTGAATGAAAGCATGACATACAGCACACACACATCACAAAACCGACGTGAAGTCAGCTTGACTGTTCATTTGCGACTGTTGAGGAATTTATTTTCCTTAACAACAGAAAATGACAGGAGATTTTTAAGGCAACTGTGGATTAGATTCAATTTGCCAAAAAAGTCCATTTGAATGTGCACCATGACTGATTCAGCAAAGGAAACCATTGAAGACATTATTGAAGAAAAAAGACAAAGAAAGACAAAAAGAAAAAGATCAACTGGCTCACAGTGCAACAGGATGCAAGATGGATGCTGAATTAGCCGTCAACAGCGCGCATGTGGCTGGAAAAATGGCAAAAGTTCTGTAGCGTGTCTTAAAAGCCTTTTACAGTCTAAAGCACGACGAGTTAAAGTCTGACTGAGCGGTTAACATCAGGATGACTTCATTCAAAAGAGTTCCTGTTGCAAACACACGAGCTGGCATATTCATCTGAACCAGTCAGCTCACTGGCTTTGGTTGTTCTAATCATTCATTTGATCACCATCCACAGCTCTGCCAAATGCAAAATGAGCTTTGTCTGTGTTTATCATGACAACCTCATCTGTGGTTTCTTTCTAGGATGACCTTGGCTTTTATTTCTCGAGGACAGCAACATGTGGAGATTTTGTGTGGAAATCTCTTGCAATAATTCTGTAATTGAGTTTATAGGTTATTGAGAGGAAAGCTACATTTTTGTATTCAAATGTAGATACCGAATTCTACCTCAACTGGATTTGTGAAATGTGGTTAGATTATATAAATCAACTTCTTTAATTATATTTAAATGCCATTTTGTTTTACTCTGCAACAAATGAAAACAATTAGCTCTTTTACAAAGTGTGTTTCCTTCACATTAACTCTTTGAAGCCAAACGTCGGTGCTAACGATAAAACCTTCTGCTTCAAGTATAACTGTTAATCATAGCCATCATAAAAGTTTGTTCACAATCAGCGGTCATGTTTGGCCCCAGATCTGTCCGCAAAAGTTACGAGTGCCCTGTGTATTTTTCAGGTACCAATGGCCGGCAAAGCTCAACATCTCCCAGGAACCATGATGTTATCGATTAGTATTATATTTAGTATATAGCCCATTTGATCCTCCGGTGGAGGTTTCCCAATGCCAAAATAATAACACATAATAATTATTAATAACAGATTGGACTTTTGGGTCTTTCATCATGCAATTTTCCTGTGGAGATCCAGAGTTGATGTCTGTTTCTAATTATTCTTCTTCCCTCTATTTTCCTGATTGTAATCAATAAGCCGCATCTGCGTGGATTATAGAATAGGATTTTGTCAAAAAGAATTTCTTATTGTCTAAAGAGATAGTTCAATCTTAAACTCATGTGGGTGAAGGACTTGTTGTGGATCAACTGGATGACCTTTACAGGACCCTTGCTGATGTAACAGGAGTGTATTAGTTGCAGCATCCTCTGCTACTGGAGAATAGTATGCCTATTATTGTTATTATTGTAGCTTCTTATGGTAGATTTCATTCAAACTCAAATATCTTAGCTATCTAATACTATATAACGTGTAGGTACTTGGGGCACTAGGTCACGTCCCACTCACGGGACATTCGGTATCAACAGATGAGGATGATGTGTTCAAGTTCTTCATTAGTAATTAATCTCTCAATGATTTGAATCTGAGGTGACCGAGTGTCTTGTCTGATTGGACTGATAAATGGCAGAAATGAAAGCTCAAACACAGGATGAATTATGAATAATTTTTTGGATCAGGACACAGATCAGATTGATTGATTAACTTTTAAAGAACAAAATAAAAAGTTTCACATTAAAGTGAGGAAAGAGCAAACAAATCATCTCATGATCCTTTACTGATTATCATTGTTGTTTTCCTTAAAACTGAAGTTAAAAACTATAAACTGCACATGAAATCAGGTTGCGAATTAAAGTGATACACATTAGGGGAAAAAAATACAAATGGGGAGTGAAACTTGCAGTGGACATCACCAAAGGTCATGAATCTGTGCAAAGGCAAAAAGCAGCATTTGTCCTGGTTTCTTTAGCAGAAATAAACTGTCATAGAGCTGACAAAGCTGTTAACTTTACCACTGACTAATTACTACAGGGATGGGCAGAGGTGGCAATTCCTGGTCCAGAAAGTCCGGCAGCTGTTCCGACCAGTCATCAAATGAGCTGAATTTAATGAGCGGAGTTTAATTTGCCAGGTAAACAAGCCTGTTAGTGAAAACACCTGTTCTAAATGTCCAGGTAGATCCAAAAACATTGCAGGGCATTTACTTTCTGGACCAGGAACTGCCACCTCTGGGGGTTGGCAACTCCAGTCCTCTAGAGCCGCAGTCCTGCATGTGTTATGAGTTTCCCTGCTCCAACACACCTGACTCAAATCAATGGCTAATTAGCAGACTTTTGCAGAGTTTGATGTCAAACTCTGCAAAAGTCTGCTAAATAAGTCTGATGTGTCAGGTGTGTTGCAGCAGGGAAACTCCCAATACATGCAGGACTGTCCTAGTCGGACTTGTCCACCCCTGAATTATTGCCAGCTCCAATAAAGTGAAGGGGAAGTCTTTCCAGTCACATAAGCAGCAAAATCTCTGCAGGTAGCAAATGTAAATTTCTGAAATTTCTAAGTCTTGAAAGAGAACATAAATGTAAAAACATTGAGTAATATTGCATTAGTTAGTTTGGTCTGGGCCTGGAACGGATTATAATGGTAACGGGGCTGTGAAATTTTTATCACTCAACCTGTTATGTTGTTTATACTATCTAAAGTGGCGGTAAACAAAAGCTAAATTAAACATGTTACATATCTGATGTTATCAGGACAGGGATTGGTTTGAGGTGTGTTCTTGTACAGCGCTGTTTAATCTAACAGGCCTGTTTACATATTAGGTGCAATGTTGTGATACCAAGCTGTAACTAAAGGTAGCAGTGATGCAGTGCAGGAAAAAAATGGGGAGATTATTTAGAAATGTCATTAGCTCACATTTTCTCATGTCCTTTTATATCTCTGAAATATGAAATAAAATTCAATGATTTAATTAGTTTGATTAATTTACAATATCTGCATGCATTTACAAACAATGAAAATTAGCTTTTTTTTTTTAGATTTCTACATCCCTGCAAATGCCAGCTATAGATATAATTATCTATTATTTTTAGTAATATTTGTTGCCAGGAAATCTACCCTGAGGTAGAACTTTATACACCAGAATGTAAAATGTTTTTACTGTTTTGAAGGAACTGGACTGGATATGGACAACTTTACTTCACTGCTAATATCATGTAGTTTAAATGACAAACAGCATGTTGAGCAAATGATCATCTTCATCTTCAATGTTCATCTTCATTAAGATTTGTACATTTGAGATATTTTGAGACATGTAGATAATAGAATAAGGATTCAAATTCCACATCACAGTGGTTCCCCGACATTTTCTCAAACATAATAGTTGTGTTAGCTTGAATATTTTATATCTCCATATCAAAACCCATTGACTAATGTACATCTCATCAATTTATACTATTAAAATATATTCTTTCACTACATTAACCTACTTAACAGCTTCCAAATGTGGTACATGTCCTGTCCTCCCCCTCGACAGACTGACAGCTGCTGTTCTTGTCATATGTCAGTGTTTCTGGATGTTCTGAGAATTCCCCTCATTTCACACACCTGACGACTCAAGCCCATAAGCTGGATAAGCTCTAATTATATACCTCCTGTCATTCTTATGACCTGACAAATGTTGGGTAAATTCCAGAAAATGTTAAGTTTTTCTTGGTAATGTTTTCAGCTTTTGAAAGTAAGCCCTGTAAGTGGATTTGGGATGGTAAATAAACAAATGTCTGATTATAATAGCCTACATGACTGAACGTGCCACACTGAAGCCTTTCACAGGGAAACCCAACAGTTTCACGTCTTCAGAAATTACCATGAAACATTAGAATTTTCCCAAACTATTCAATAGGTTTCCATCTTAAAACACATGCTTGATTTGTTATTTTGAATGCGGACAGCAAACGGTATTCATTTGTACTTGGAGCATATTGGATCCAAGATGTCAGAATTCAGCCGTGTAGTAGAGATCTGAAAACCGCTTTGAACAAGCTTAGATACTATTTTAAGTAATTTTACAAATAACAAATAACAAATAGAAATTTAAGGATTTTTGCTGTATCAATTTATTAATTTACTTCCTATATTTAATCAAATTTAATCAAAAATTTAATCAAATGCTGCAGATTACATTTTGAGATTTGTTTAATTTAAACCAATGAGCAAGTGGAGTTTCAAACTTTCAGACAAAATGTGAGTTGACCATTAAGCAAATTATATTTTTAATACACTTCACTGCACACATTTATTAGGTTGCTCAGTGTTTCTGAAACTTACTTTTTCACTTAGCCGATGCATTAAAAAAAAAAAAAAAAAAGGTAATTTTGGACATTGGGGAATCTGCTATTGGAAAAGCATCAAATATTAACCTTTTTGGTGTGCGTGAAATTAAATAAATGTGAACCTTTTATTGTTTTATTTTGTTTCAATATCCCAGAATGACCATATCACATACTGGCTTGTTTGTTTGTTTTGTTTTGTTTTGTTTTGTGTCCTTCAGGCCAACATCATTTCTCATGTGCTTGGAAGGACAATGAAGAAAGGAGTTTGCAGTTTGTTGCAGTCAAGAGTTTCGTACTAAATATCCCTGAATCCCACTGGTCCTCCTTTAAAAGTAACAAATATTTGCAGCTGTAATCAGATTGTATATAGTAGATTACTACGGTAGAACAATCAAGCTGCTGTCATGGGTTTTAGAACTGATCCTTACGTGATACAAACTTTGTGCTGAAATGTCGATCCCTCAAACTGGAATAATATTTCATCTCATGTCTGAAAAGTTGTATCCTATTCTTTTTTTTTCTTTACATCTGACATAAGGCATCCTAATGATGTTTATTCATTGTTGTGTGTCACCCACAACTAATTCAACTTTCTTTCCAATATCCTGTTTGTGCAGGGAACCAGCTCAGTGACTTTGAATTTTCCACTCAAAGCCTCCAATGCAGCTCTCAGATTCTGATCTGATGAGGCCAAAGATGGGCTGCCTCATGTGAACTGAAAAGTGACTAAGCATTGTAGTGGATGTTAAAGTAAAACCCCATATCTGTGCCTATGCACAAAGCAGCAGTGACACAGAACCCTCTCAAAACAGGGCAAGCAAAGTGTAATTCCTTTCAGTTATAAACAAAGTGTGGGATTATATTTCGTGCTGGCATTGAGAAAGGTCAGATTCCATGCCTGCTGACCTGTGAATACCAGCTGCCAGCAGCTAATCGGTCTCGGTCAAACCAGCTCCTGGCAGGAAGAAAGCAAGACGAGAAAGAAAGATGCTGATGTTGGGCAAGCTTGAGAAGAGGCCAGTAGAACTGGATTCATCGTGAAGCACGTTCTGTCTGCATAAATTCATCACACTAAGATATTTAAACTTCTCTGTTAAGCTTGAAGCCAGAACTTCCTTCTTGCTCTCGAGGCTGAACAAGAACATTTTTTTTTTTTTTGTATGGTCCATTCATACTACACATAAAGCTTCATCTGTAACGGGGCCGGGATGACTGGCTGCGACAGCACCATAGACTGTATATAAAAAGATGGACGGAGTCTCCGTGATGTCACCCGTAGGTTTCTGAAGAGCTGAATTGAAGCTCGGTGGGCGGTTCCTACCGTCGCCATGTTGGCAGCATCATGCGCGTCGTCTCACCCGGAAAATACAAATATGGGCAAAGAGGTGGAGCTGAGAGAGCAGCCATGCGCGTCATGACAGATGATTGACATCGAGCTTTCTGTAGCTAAAAGCTAACCGAGCTAACCCCGAGATAACGGGAGCTACCCAGCTAACGGAGGTAGGCGGGCTAAAGCTAAGTCACATTGTTAACCAGCTAAAAACCGCGGTTCTACGTTCTTCTGACTTGAAGCCAGAGATTGGTACCTGTCAATCCAAAGGACACGCCCCTAAATTTTCCGAATTTAGAGATTAAATTACTTTTAAACAGGTGAATTAGAAAAAAATTTACTACCCTCACAGTTGTCATGAAGGTAAACCTGACCTATAAACCTAAAATTGATTTTTGAACCAGGCTGTAAACATGTTTATTTCTGCCGTAAAGTTGGCCTTTTTAACATGGGAGTCTATGGGGATTTGCTCTGTTTTGCATCCCCTAGTGGATGAAGGGGGAACTGCAATTTTATGCACTTCCGCATAGACTCCACTTTTAACCGCCGGAGGTTGCCGCTTGGGCAGCACGCATTGCGCACACGGCTTGGTCCAAGTGTTTAAAAAATGTTCGCATTTTCTCACCACCTCGATCAGCTGTTTCATTAAAACAATCCTTTTAACCTGCATCAGCAAAAACGCAGAAGCAGCAAGCGTGTGCTTCATGCGTTTCCATGTTAACCACGCCCGCCTCAAATGGCCGACCAATCACACGATACTTCCTGGAGCCCCACAAGAAAACGTCAAGAACTGTCTTCAACCACGTCTGTGAGAACAAAACGACAACATTTTCATCTGAAGGCCTCAAGAACAAAGTTAAAAAGTTCTGGCTTCTCACAGACTATGTAAAAGGCTTTACGCCTTTTGCAATCTTTCTGGCCTGAATCTGTACACTGTGCAGATCCAAATGATAAATGTTCTGTTGTCCTTTTTTAACAAATAATTCGAATCATATGGTTTGAGGTGATGCTTCTGCTTTGGAAAGGTCAAAATCATAATGATGCATGGTTACAAAGGATAGGACTGCCTTTACATTTGAACACATTTCTGTTCGTTGTGACTCAGCAAGAAACTTAGTCTGCAAAGTGTGGAAATTATTAGGTTGTGTTTATTGGTTTTGCACGTCTTCTGGCATGTAGGTGATCGCTGAGGACATGGTAATTTCTAATAATTGGGATCATCATGCAGAATGCTTTCACTTCACAACAAAAACAGCCTGTTCCAAAACAACACAGGGAATGTGGACGGCAGCAGCTAGGATTGCTGCCAGAGTGAACAATGGAAGCTTTGTGTGTCTGGTTCAGCCACAATGTGCTTCTATGAGCAGCTCCAGCAGATCTTCTCTGTGGGCATTCCTGGCATACTGGAAATCCACAGCTGACATGGATAGAAATTCGGATTAAACAAGGCTTCAGGTGAATTATTATTTTTTTTATTTACATTCATTTGTTTGGTTTGTACATGGAAATCAATACAACTACATTTGGATACTGACTACTCTGATTGGATCATAATCTAATTTATGTGAGTGCTCTCTCCCAATAGTAGAAAAAAAAATAAATTTTAAATATTATTAATCATATAAATCGTGATTCCTGATTAAACTGGTCTGAAATTTGTGACAGCTCTTTTTCACCAAACTTTTTTTTGTCACATATTGTTCCTGAGAAGCATTCACTGTCATGAAAGGGGGACATTGCACGTTACATCTAAAGGTAAATTCTTTTTCTGCAGACATGACGATCAACCTGACCTAACCGATTATCATGAAATTTTGCTGCACTGTGGGAAATTTTTTTTAAAAATGGCAGCTGGATCTGCATGTAGACACGCCTTTAACTAAACATAAAGTAGTTTTGGTGCTTAAACCAAAGCAAACTTCTTGCATTTGTAAGGTCGTTCTGAAGTAGTGAGGCACCAGAATCATAAGTTGTTGATCAATTTATCGCTGTATGCTTCCTGATTGATATCAGCAGAAGCTCTGGACTGGTCTGGTCTGGTCTGCTCTGGTGGTCTGATCAGTGGAATGGAGCCAGAATTCTGCCACCCCTCTTCAAAAACATGCTGCATCGTGGCACGACTGACAATTTTGCATCTACAAATATTAAAAAGTCCACAGTCATGAAGCTGTGGTCAAGGAAGGAAGCCCCTCCCCCTTACATGGAAAAGACTGATATGGCGCGTTACATGGATATCAGCCTGACATTGCATATTTCTGTCTGAAAGAAGACCACACTGCTGCGAGTTGCCTGGCCTGCTGTGACATTACTGACCTCTTCCTCTCAGCTTTGCACGCCTCCTTGCTTAGAGACACCAACACTGCGGTCTTACACCATCACAGCTAAACAAATGGTTGGCAAATCTGCTTCTACCACATATAAGGGGAGATGATTTGCCTAAACAGAGAAAAATAGGAGCTGTCCCTTTTGGCATGGAAGTTATTCAGCTGAGGCCGTGTTTAGGAAGAGATTGACAAGTTTTGGGTTTTTTTTTATTTCATTAGCGGAGGATCGTGTCGGCATGTTCTTTAAGTCTCGTTTTATATGCACAGTTTGGAGAGAGAAATTAGCTGACAAGGACAGAAATAAAAAATAAGAATAGTTTTTGGTTGTCTGTCAGCAAGTTTGTCAACCAGTCTACAATTGAAATATCACTTGTGTTTTCAATTTTGAGACAGTTTTGTTTAAAGAAATTACACTTTTTATTAAAGTACTTTTTCAAGAACTCAAAGACACTTTACAGAATAAAAGACAAGGTAAAATCAGCAAAAATTACAATAAGCACATAAAAGAAACATAGCAAGATTAAATACAGAATAAAAATATACTTTTTTAACAGAAAAGTTAAGTGTTTGAAGCAGAATGAACCAGGTAAGTTTTTAGTTTGGATCTGAAGCTGGCAGGGTGTGTGGTGTCTCAGCTGTGGGAGGAAGATCCAGAGGGTTGGGGCAGGAACAGAAAATGTGAACTTGATGAACTTGATGAGGGATGGGATAGGGAGCCAGCGAAGGTTTTGGAGGACTGGCGGCTGTAGCTCAGGAGGAAGAGCAGTTGTCCCCCAACTGGTAAGTTGGGGGGATCAATTCCAGGCTTCCCCTGAAATGCTGAAGTGTCCTTGGGCAAAACACTGAACCCCAAACTGCCCCCCAATGTGCCTATACCCCTATCGGGGTATGAATGTGTGTGTGAATGTGACAAGTAGTGTAAAGCGCTTTGAGTGATCTGTATGACTAGAAAAGTGCTATTGAAGTACAAGTCCATTTACCATTTAAGTGTTATGACCATTGTGGTGTTTTTCTGTTGTGGTCTGTCTAATTCAACCCCTCATGTATCAGTGATTACCTGTCATACAGGAAATATGTTATGGAGCAGGAATGAAGCTCATTTTCAGTTAATATTGAGCTTATTTGAGTCAGTCACGACCAGCCTTCACTGGAAACCAGTTAAAAGCCTTTGTGCCTCAATTGGCAGTATGCTCTCAGGTCACTGGGTTTCTGTTGAAGGTTCAAGCTAAAGCATGACTGGGCTAAAGTTTAACAACAGTTAGAAACCCTCCTGTTGCAGGTGAACCCCACACAGCGTTTAGCTATTATGTCACTGTTTCAGCCCCAGCAGGAGTTCACATTCCCAACAGCTGATTCAGACACAAAAAAAATTCAGAACAGTCATTTTCACTCTTGCATGCATAACACAATAATATCTCTGTAAGTCAAACTGAGATAATTCATGCATAAACCAGCTTGGAAAATGATTACACAGATGGCTGTCTGGGGGTCTGTTTTAGTCTGTTTTACAGTGATTAATAATTCTCCACAGGAAGTCTGTAAATGAAAACAATCAATACTAATGACTGAATCAAAGTCTGTCTGACCACATTAGACATTTGATGTGCTGCCAAATGCAGAATGAATCAAGATAAGATGAATACATTGCTAATTTTGTTTGATTTAATTCAAATATTCAGATGCATGGACCGATTTTCTGGAAGGAATGTTCGTGCAGTTCTGGGAAGTGGAACCTAATTCTGCGTCTCACTGCATCAAAACAAAATGCATCAGATAATAAATAACTTGGCACAGTTTAGAAAACCACCAAGTTAGAGCACAGTAACAAAAATTACAATTTTTTCTTTTTCATTCCTACAAATACAGCAGATGCAAACTGTTTTTTTTTTTATATTTCATGAGGAAAACAACATGTGAATCCTGTTCATCATTATTTTGTAAAATCTCTGTTATATAACAAGAATGGGGAAAGCATTTTATATATATATAGAAAGCATTTTTTATTTCCAAACACTTTCCTAATGATCCAGCATTCATGAAAAAAAGGTAAATATTGTATTATCAATAGTTTTCTGTATATATAAATAGTTAAAGGTACTACTTTTAAGTTACTTCTGTTTAATTTCTGCTCCAGGTTCCTCAATTTACCTTAAATGATGAGTGGGATGCATTCATTTGGTAGAGACTGATGCAAATCCAAAGTTTAGAAATTCCACTGTTTTTTTTTCTTTCTATTATTTGTCACAGAACTTTTTTAATGTAGCACTACTCAACATTGTTTGATTTTGCACTTTGGCATCCACCCCCCTGCTGGGGTTAATTTACTTTGCTAAAATACTGCAATTAAACTTTATATCATTTCATGTATGTTGACCAATTAAAACAACATCTAACTCCCCTGGCGTGACCCATATTATATGAGAATTAAGGATAGATAGTTGCTGCAGGTCACATGTTGGAAAACAGGATGAAGGAAAAGCAGGAAAGCCCTATGAAGCGCTCAGTCTTACATGGTTGCTTCCAAAACTGTAAGTGTACATAAAACAAATCATTTACAATCTTCCTGTGCCTTGTTTCTGGTGGCCCAGAGGTCCATCTGAGGCAGTTAAATTCCAGGAACTGGGACTCTATATGAGCTCCATATTGGTTTTTATTGGCAGTGAAGCCTTTAACAGTCCTTCCAGACGGTCCTCTGCTTTGGCAGATCCTCCAGTCTATTTATAAATAAAACGGTGAACTGACAGTGGGGCTACGCAGCGTGGTTTGACAATGCCGCTGTGGATTTTCTGCAGGTCAAACAGGTCATCGATGAGTCTGCTTGGATTCAACTCAGATATGTCACATTAGACGGCAATAATGTACTCCTGTGAGTTGTAACTGCACTCATGGAGTAATATTATCTTTATTATGTGACCTACTTTTTGCATGATGCTATTGACGTCCATGAGTAAAACTTCTGTCATTAGCATCAGTTCCACTGCATGAGAAAAAGCCAATGCTGAATTCAGTTCCAGATTAATGGCTAACAGGCAGCTTGTGTTAACGATTTATTGGCAGGATTAAGGCAGCCAAACTAGATTTTAGCAAATAGCCTTATGTCCTCACATCACCTGCTGTTAACAACTCCACGTAAATAAGCAACTCATCCGTTCCCTGTCATATTTTATATCATCTGGAGCTCAGTGTCAGTACATGTGGTTTAAAGAAATGACCTACTGAGCAGGATTGCCCCCTGAGCTCCACCCAACTCCCTTTCTGACCGCCTTTTTCCTCTGTGCCAGGGCAGAGTTAACCCACAAAACCTCCTGTTTTCTCTTCGTTTGAAGTCTTATAAGAATGGAGTTTTCCATGCGTTAAAGACTGGACAGTGACGTTAATCAGTGCAAGTCTGTGTGGCTGCAGGACTCTCTCTTCCCAAAACCTCATAAGCCTGAGAAGATGTTTAGGTCAGATGTTGAAGACCATTCCTTGTTTTCCAGTGGCTGCAGCCTGATCCCATGTTGATGAGACAGTGCTGATGACACGTACTCACCCTGCTGCTGTCGTTTGATTGTAAAGTCAGGGCTTTCCTGAGGAATCTGCCCAGGCAGGGTGCTCTATCCTTGTCTTTGAACACGCAGCGGGTTCACATTAGGAAGACTTCAGGAGAAACTACTGCAGGGGATGTGCCCTTAACTTTATGAGGTCCACGCCTCATTCTATTGTTTTAAGATGAGTACCAATCGTAGCAGGGGATTATTTAGGGGATGTGGAAACAGAACAGATGCGAGAAATTCTCAATATGTTTGAACCCTGACATATGGGGGAGAGCATAGCAAAGAATATATCACTCAAAGGGAGATAAAGGAAGGATAGCTGCAGATTGCTTATCAAAGAGGAAGATTTTGTGTTGGCATTCTTTAGAGATACGCTAAATTATTCCTTTTAATATTTTTTATCTATAAAATAAACACAGTGATCAAAGTGGATTGTAACTGACCTGTGCTGCAAAATGTCATATTTTGCAGATAAAACTGTAAAAAAAAAAAAAAAAACATAAGGGATAATTTTCCAAAAGAAAAAAAATGTAATTTATTAGTTTGATAATGGCAACACACTTTGTAGGTGATATAACTTGAAAATGATACTTTATTCCTCATGGCCAAACTTATTTAGTCTATTATCAGCCAAAGCAGTTCGTTTAGTCCTTTTTCCCTGGGTGACAAAAAAAAGGAATCTGTCTACACTGTCAGCTGATAACTCCATTTATCATGACTGATCATGACATCATATGGGACGACCTAAAACTCATCTGTATCTCCAATGAACTATTCCACACAGTTTTCATTTACTGGGGGAAAAAAAATCATATTTTATGTCAGTTTTACAAACATAATCCAAATTTATGAACCATACATTGCCCATCAGCATGCTCATTGGTGTGTGAGAGAAATAGCACCACCTAGAAACAGTGTATGTATGAAAAGTAAAGAAGGAATGAAAATTCACCACATTGTGAAGAGCTTTCAGAAAGTTAAAAAAAAAAAAAAAAAAAAAAGTGCTGGATGTGTGAGAAGCATTTATTAAGTCAAACACTTTAATCTTAGTGCACAGATGAGGTAAGTATGCCTTTTTCTTCTGCAGCCTTCATCAATTAAATCCTTCAAGGACATACATGCAATGGTTTCCAGGAGTGAAACAGCTTTCAGGACAACTAAGATCTTCTTGTCCAAAAACATTTTTGGAGTGTGAGAGTGAAAAAACCTGAAGAAAGCAGTTCCAGTCTGGCTGCACATGACAGGATTTATCCATTGTTCCTCTCACTGCAATAATTAGAACCATTAAGAAGCTGATGAATAGCCTCCAGATGCTTCACAAAACACTCCCAGCTTTTCTTTTTCTGCTTGACTCACAGACATGATTTGCCATTTAGCAACTGCTCATAATCATCCCAGTTCACCATCTCTGTGGACTGTGGTGCTCTTGCTTCGTCAATACAAAAGGTTGGACCACGTGAATAAGTCTCAGCACATCTAGTCTGAAACGTGACGATATCAATACTTAGGAAGAAGATGAGAAAGGAAAATATTAAACCTCTACTTACTAAAACTGCTCTGTTTGTCATCTCTCTGATGGTCTGTGACAACAGCAGACATAATAATCATAAACAATCATTTTCAGCATCATGAGAATCCACTGGTCCAAATAGACTTTACAGAGTTCTTCTCTGAATCAGCTGCTCGTTTCGATTTATGTCTGGATCTCATGAGGATTGAATTTGCTGGTTCACATCCTCAGGGTTGGACTTTTCAAGCTTTCGCAACACATGACGTCTCTTTGAAAAACTGGGTCAGTAAAATCTGAATTAAAACAGAATCATTACAGACCTGAACAGGCTGCTCATTGCCACCAGACAGCAGGATTGGCTCCAAACCCCCTGCTACTCTGAATTTAATTCAATTCAATTCAACTTTATTTGTTTAGCGCCACTTCACAACAATGTTGTCACAGGGGACTTTACATACACGAATCAACATACACATCATTTCAAGCCAATTCATACATATCCTATAATAGAAACCAACTGATTGCATCGAGTCATGACTTTGATCCAATCCCCCATCCTGAGCTGCACAAGGCGACAGTGGGAAGGAAAAAACTCCCTTTTAACAGGAAGAAAACCTCCGGCAGAACCCGGCTCAGGGAGGGCAGCCATCTGCCTCGACTGGTTGGGATGGAGAGGACAGGAAAGACAGAACAACATGTACAACTGCACTTAATCAGGAAGACCTGCAGAAAAAAGGAGAAATAAGTTATTATATATATATATATATATATATATATATATATATATATATATATATATATATATATATATATATATATATATATATATATATATATATTTATATATATATATATATTTATATTTTTATATATATATATATATATATATTTATATTTATATATATTGGCATATATGTATACATTAATATAGTAGAGAAATAGAGCGAGGTACGTCTCAGTGCATCAGGTAACATCCCCATTGCTACATAAGTAATGGTTGGCTAGACTACCCATAACTATAAGAGCATTTAAGTAAATGAGCAAAGAAAAATGATTTTGAACATATCTTAAAGTTGAAACTGAACCTTGACTTGCAAAAAAAACGAATGAATGAATAAACAATACATCACATCAAGTGCTGACACTTAAACTGAGAATTTCTTTAAAAAATGCTTTTTAAGATTTAATTTATTGTGCTACCTCTGGACTTTCGCAGAGTGACAGACATCCTTCTTTCCTCTACTAATGTCCTCCTGTGTTTCTTCATGTAGTCCGGCATGATGCTGATTCAGTTGCTTGCGAGTGACATGGTGAAGTAAAGTGAAACATAATGATCACATGATTCCCCAGGCTGAAAAAACAAAGCTCTGACTCTTGTATGTTCCCTCTGGGATAAATATAGTATATTTTACATTTCATTTTATTTCCTTCTGTTACCAACTAAATATTGTTGCTATGATCTTACTGCCTTACAAGCTGGTTAAACCGAAACATTTTTGATCACATACAGTATCTGTCAAAGGTTTGGACCCATTTATCCAGTCAGTTGAAAAATTTGTCACCACTGACAAGCTGGAAATAACATTTATCCAAATGCTTTGATAAGCTGCAATATTAATAAATTGGGTTGCAAATTGTTTCAGTTCTCCAGTAGTCAATACCTTCTTTTTAGGGATCAGGATCAGGCTAAATTTCCCAGAATAGGTTGGGAGTCACTGACCTAAATCCCTGCCCAGGACTTATATTGGACCATGAATTAAATAAGAGGGTTTACAGTGTGTGCTTGATGTATGTTTCTACTCTGCTTACTCGTTCATTTACAGTTTGTCAATCCAACCACCAAAGTGAATTTCACCTGACTCTGAAATGTGGCTTTTTTTTTAACTTTCAGCATCCTGCAGATAAGGACAGACCGATCACTGTGAGATGTGAAAACCTGTTTTGTAGTCTTGACCTAAAATAAATGTTGACTTTAAAAAAGTTGCTGAGGGTTAGCTAAATACTTTCTCTGAGCAGCAAAGCGGGAGGCCTGCAGATCTGACATGGAACGATATGAAGTTTACGAAAGTGGATTTACCCGCTCAGTTTTCGGGCTGTGTGGGACACAGATGATAGTGTGTGAATGAGGCTGCTGCTGAGTGAAAACATCTCCATCCAGTCTTAGAGCTTATTGAATCCGGTATTTATATACATTCCTACCTAATTATTCCGTGGCAATAACCAAAATTTGCTTTTAAATTTCAAATTACTTAGCTTTAATGAAAACTAAATCCTGCCCTGTATATCTGGCCCTCAGGGATCCATAGATGGTCCTGTTTGGGAGGGATAATACACAAAGAGCCATGCAGTTATTGAAAAGTAACGTATGACATGGCAGACAGGAGCAGGTGGCTTATAGAGGACGCATTTCTTAATTCTGAGGGGATTATATCTTGCATGAAATGACCACCTGCCTCCAGTTAAACATGAAGTACAACTTATTTTTTACATTTTTCAAAAGAAATGCTATCCATCTCAACATATCAGTCAATACATTTCTTTATTTCTCAAATCAAATGACCTCATAAGAGCATTTCAGCTAAATACTCGCTTACAGAAGGAATCTGAAAATAATGAACATCCTTACAAAAAGACACTTTCAACATTTCGATTTTTAAGGATACACATATATATGAAGCACCTATTTACACACTTTGTTGTCTAACAACGATTTAATTTATTTTATTACTGTTTACAAAGCCAACCTATGAGCTGCCATCTCCTTTACTCAGCAATATTCTGTTCTCCAGTCATTTAGCAGACAATTTTATCCAACATACCCCGATACGCACATTGGGGGGCAACTTGGGGTTCAGTGTCTTGCCCAAGGACACTTCAGCACATAGTCAGGGGCAGCGTGGAATCGATCTCCCGACTTTCCAGGTGACAGACGACTTCTCCTGAGCTACAGCCGCCGCAATATGCAGACTTGGCTGAGACTGCAATGTTACTTAAAATGTTTGCACGTAAATGTAGCAGGAATTTTCAGAGCCAATGTCCAGCAGGTTTTAGATGTTTCCTGCTCCCGCACACCTGACTTAGGAAAATAATTCCTTAACATGCACGTGCTTTTATACTGATATCAACACGTTTCTTCTGCTCTTTATTTATCCAACAATAACCTCCAAACCCCCCAGATCTTCATCAAACAGGTTTTTTGTTGGACATTTTATTCATCCATATAACTAGCCATTCATTTGGTTGATTTATTTTATCTTTTTATCAACTATATGACACCTTTTATTTTCTGTTTAATTGATTTTGTATACAGCACTTTGTGAGTGCTAACCAGAGTAAAGGTCTTTATAAATCAACTACTTATTTAGTTTATTTTAGTTTTGTACTCCAAATGAATGAACCTGACCAACAATAGATAAAAGGTAAATAAGAAGTATTGCTAACATAGAATCTAAATGTAGCTGTGCATGAACGTTTTAGGCATGTTAATGTTTAACCAGCGATATTAAGAATGATCCTATTAGAAAGTCAGATTCCTTGGTTTATAGTTTGAACTCCACTGATAAACTGATTCTTCTCTATGAAATGCAGGTAAAACACCTGAGATCACAAACTACATCCTGTTTCTGATCAGTGGAAAATTCAGGTACAGGTGTGTGTTCAAGGACAAAGTCGATCTTTCTACCACGACTGCTGTACTGACTGGAGACAAGACGGAGACAGGAGAGATGAAAGTCAGGATAAAAATAATACGGAAATGCCAAATAAAAATGACTAAGATAGAACAGCGGAAGCCAAGAAAAACAACTTTACTTTTAGAGAAGTTCTGCCTCAGCCAAAGAAAGTATGTTTAAATTTTATGGTAATAATTTTTCCTGCTCTTTCACACTTATGATACATCAGGGCTGATTCCTTTTCCAAATGCAGTGAGAGCAGCTTCTCTGTCACGGCTAACCAGACTTAACACAACCCCTCAGTATTCAGGTTTTCTGGCTTCACTGCTTCTACTTTGCAGTCGCATCCAGTTCCTGTACGACCGACCAGCTGCCAACTACCCGAAACATCATGTGTATTGTAGGTCTGGACCTCCGGCTTGGACGTAAAAACTTCTGTGTGTCAATTTTACCCTGGCAAAATCTTGAACCCAACTCCTCCCTCCCGCCGCTGCCCCCCAGAACCGGATCCGAACATGGAGCCCAAAGGCAGCGCGTGTATCATTGCCTGTGGGAGGTCTGCAGCGTTATGAAACCAGTGGATGAATTGAAGTTCCACATGAATATACGAGGTTTGACACGTTGCCTGTGATGGCTTCACAGTAGTTTTCATTCATGGTTTCTGAGCTCCACGTGAGGCCGAGGAGCAGTAAACAAGACCCCAGACACAAAAGGCCTTTTTAATAAGACGCAAAAGCCATCATGTCTCCTGTTATCATCCACTGACACTTAAAATAAACAGCTTCAGTTTCATCTAAAAGCAGTTTTCTTTTTGTTGGTTGCGATATAACTCAGTGTCTTTTATCTTTTAGAGGCTGATGCATTTCTTCTTAAACCCCTTCCTCAAGGACAACCATCACTTTTGGATTTTATGTGTACTTCTCACCCCAGTAAAAGCTGCAGTCAGTTGCAAATTGTTAAAATGCTGAACAGGGCGAGCATGTGATTCTGGGTAGTGAAAAAGAACAAGTCACGGGACAAATTGTATTCAGTTAATTCCAAAACACTTTATTTATCCACCAATTAAAAATGCACAGAAAGAGTACCACCTTGGCTACAAAAACCTTAATAAAAACATGAAGTGAAACGTGAAGTTGCGGCAGAACCCGGCTCAGGGAGGGCAGCCATCTGCCTTGAACCTCACCGATTTTTGTAAAAGCATTACATTTCTAAGATTTGTTTCATTATTGGAGTGGAATATGTTATTTAAAAGGTCCAATTTATCCCGTGAATTCAGACTAGGTCCAGAAGAATGCTGCACTTCCCTAGCTGGACCAAGTCCCCATTTGAACTGAGTCTTGAGCAGGGATCCCCAATCCAGGTCCTCAGGACCAGTGTCCTGCAGGTTTTCCAAGTGTCCCTTCTGCACTACGCCTGATTCAAACCAGGCTAGAACTGTTTAGCAGACATGTGCAGAGCTTGTCTGAGTATGAATCAGGTGTGTTCCAGCAGTAACACTTGGGAAACCTGCAGGACTCCAGTCCTTGAGGACCAGGGTTGGGGATTCCTGGTCTAGAGGACTATCCGGACATTAATACATACTAAAGGTAATCCTTTTCTGTTAAATTGTATACATATGCTTATGTGGAAAAGATCATGTTCTCTTGCCGCTAAGCCCAACCCTTTGATTAAAACTGATTTAAATTGTTAAAATATTAAAAGGGTTTAATTAGGACAGCAGAGCATAAACTGACACGATGAAGGGTTTTGGAAACCAGTTGGGGTTAGTTTTACTTGCTTAGCTTTGACTGGACCTTCTTCCATTAAGGATTTTAGCAAGTCAAATTACCTGATGAATCAACCAAGTGTTGTCCATCACTGAACAGCACCTGGTGCTGCACAGACTGTACAGTAGGTGTTCCTGTCTGCTATACTGAGGGAAATACAGGTCCAGTGTAGCAGGATGCTGACCTCTAGTCTCCTCCCCCTACTTCCCCTGATGTACAGCGTGTCTCCTCTGCAGGTGTGCATCAGCTTCATAAAGAGATGTCTGTGCGCGTCATGTTTGCCCGTCTGCCCGTTTCATCACTAATGTAGCGGTATGAGAAAGTAAGCGCCGTGGGGGAAAGGTGGCCAGGCCATTTAGGTTTACCCATTTATGAACCAGCTTTCATAAGCAAGGAGGGCCTCCGCTGCAGTTCCTGCCAAACACACGGTTATCTGTTTGCGAAGGGAACGCTCGGGGTCTGCCCATCCTGGCAAGCTGTCCTGCGTGCGTGCACTCCCCTTTCGCAAACCCCTATACATACCACTAATTGCACATTCACTTTTTTTTTTTTCCTCGAATCTCTCATGCCTCCCCACAGCCCCACAATCTCTTTAATTCTCTCTCATTCTCAATCTTTTGCCTGCCCTCACCCTTTCCTGGAATGTTTTCACACAGTGGGAAAATAAACCACCATATACCACTCAAATCTCCCCCATTTACAACTTGCTTGAAGGCATTATGCGGTGAAGAGTAGGGGCAATGAAGAGAGCACAGAAGTCTACATGCAATTGTAAATTTAGCTGCCTTGGAAATGTTTACCTGGACATCCAGTGTCATACTTTCCTTGGGTGTTGCTGTTCCTCTCTCAGCACCTGCAGAATGGTGCCTTTGTGAGTGTGAGTTCAGGACCCGGTGCACCCTTCTGGCCTCTCTGTCAGTTTCAAGCAAATGCTTTATCATATCCTGGCACGAGAGAAATGGTTCTTGCACATGTCCCAAAAATCCACATGTTTGTAATCATCCCTGTATTTGAAAATGTGTTGTAAAAGTATTTTAATCCACCCCTTCTTTGTGCTTGTTTATATGTGTTGAATTAGGAGAAGTGCATTTCAATTGCATTTACCTGCTCAGGCCATGCAGTGTAGATTTGCTTTGGCAGCCACTTAGTGTGGTGTTTCTTTTTAAAAGACCCGTTTTTATATATTACATAATTAAACAACAGACAAAGGAGTGAAAGAATGATGAGGAATGTAAAAAGAATATATTTTTGCCAAAATAATTTCCAAACCGAATCAATTCAGTTAATGGCAGAAACGTCTCTAGAGGAGTTTTAAGATTTTTGTCACAAGCCTTTGGCTGCACTTCTTTGTGGCTCAGTTTAGATCCATCATTATCTTTGTTCCGTTTCCAGGGCTTAAAACGGCAAATATAAATGTAAAATGTTAACATAAACCTGTCAATGGGATTTTTAGATAATTCTTTCTTTTTATATCCAAAGTCAGAAAAAGAAATTGTGAAGAACCATTATATTAAAGTAGAGTCGGCCTTATTGCCAGTCCAGTTACCAGTCGAGGCAGAGCAACAAAGAACAATTTACTAAGAACAATTTATTTGTAGTTATGTGTAAAAAGCCATACGCAGTCATAAATATGTGCATGTTAATCAATATAGTTTTTTTCTGAACATTCAGTCCTGTTGTTTACTTGCAAAGGCAGTTTTGTTTTGTTTTTTTCTGAATGAGAGTTTAAAAGAAAAGCCTTTCATGGTGAAGAGTTTAGTTCTTATAGTTAGACTCAAAACCATCATTTTTAGCTTATAACATTAGATTGTGAGCTATCATCTCCATGGCTAACCTCAAAAATCCTTGTTTGCTCGCCAACGGTGAACCTGGCCTAAACAGTGGCACTGCTTACTTTGCAAACAAGACATTTTACATGTTTGCTTGCACATGAATCCACCATTAATTGTCATCATTATTAAGGATCACGGTGCCAAAATGTGTGATGGAGTAAAATTCTATTTATAACACCATCCTTATGACAAAAGATATGAAATCAGCATTGCCAGACCCAGTCAGGCATCTCACTAGTGGAACAATGCTGAGAAAAAGTTTGTTTTAACTGAAAAGTGGTGAAAAAATTATGTATCTCATGGACCTTTCTGTTGCGTTGCAACTAACCTGCTTCACTGGAACAGTGACGTACATGTAAATTATTTAGATCAACTGCCTGGTTTCACTAGAATTTGAGGTAAAATTGTTACCTTGGACCAGCAAACACAAATCGAAAATGCCATCATGGGAAACAGCCAGAATGCATTACTGAATGTAAACAGGGAAATATAAATGTCTGCATCGTAACCATTGACCGTATATGAAAGATGGACAGAGCCTCCGGTGGTTAAAAGTGAAGTCTATGAGGAAGTGCATAAAACTACAGTTCCCCCTTCATCCACTAGGGGCTGCAAAACAGAGCGAATCCCCATAGACTCCATTTTAAAAAGACCAACTTCACAGCAGAAATAAACATGTTTACAGCCTGGTTCAAAAATCCATCCATCCATCCATCCATCTTCTGCCGCTTATCCGGGGTCGGGTCGCGGGGGCAGCAACCTAAGCAGGGAAGCCTAGACTTCCCTCTCCCCAGCCACATTTGCCAACTCTGCGGGGGGGATCCTGAGGCGTTCCCAGGCCAGCCGAGAGATGTAATCCCTCCAGCGTGTCCTGGGTCTTCCCCGGGGTCTCCTCCCAGAGGGACGTGCCTGGAACACCTCACCAGGGAGGCGTCCAGGAGGCATCCTGACCAGATGCCCGAGCCACCTCAACTGGTTCCTCTCGATGCGAAGGAGCAGCGGCTCTACTCTGAGCCCCTCCCGGATGACCGAGCTCCTCACCCTATCTCTAAGGGAGAGCCCGGCCACCCTGCGGAGGAAACTCATTTCAGCCGCCTGTATACGAGATCTCGTTCTTTCGGTCACGACCCACAGCTCATGACCATAGGTGAGGGTAGGAACGTAGATCGACTGGTAAATCGAGAGCTTCGCCTTCTGGCTCAGCTCCTTCTTCACCACGACAGACCGGCGCAGAGCCCGCATTACTGCAGACGCCGCACCGATCCGTCTGTCGATCTCACGCTCCATCCTTCCCTCACTCGTGAACAAGACCCCGAGATATTTAAACTCCTCCACTTGAGGCAGGACCTGACTCCCGACCCGGAGAGGGCAATCCACCCTATTCCGGCTGAGGACCATGGTCTCAGATTTTGAGGTGCTGATTCTCATCCCAGCCGCTTCACACTCGGCCGCGAATCGCTCAAGCGAGAGCTGGAGATCACGACCAGATGAAGCCAACAGGACCACGTCATCCGCAAAAAGCAGGGACCCAATCCTGAGGCCACCAAGTCGGATCCCCTCAACCCCTCGGCTGCGCCTAGAAATTCTGTCCATATAAGTTATGAACAGAATCGGTGATAAAGGGCAGCCTTGGCGGAGTCCAACCCTCACCGGAAACGAATCCGACTTACTACCGGCAATGCGGACCAAGCTCTGACACCTGTCGTACAGGGACCGGACAGCTCGTACAAGGGGGTCCGGTACCCCATACTCCCGGAGTACCCCCCACAGGAGCCCCCGGGGGACACGGTCGAATGCCTTCTCCAGGTCCACAAAGCACATGTAGACTGGTTGGGCAAACTCCCATGCCCCCCCCAGGACCCCAGAGAGGGTATAGAGCTGGTCCACTGTTCCGCGACCAGGACGAAAACCACACTGCTCCTCCTCAATCCGGGATTCGACTATCCGGCGGACCCTCCTCTCCAGGACCCCTGAATAGACCTTACCAGGGAGGCTGAGGAGTGTGATTCCCCTGTAATTGGAACACACCCTCCGGTCCCCCTTCTTAAAAAGGGGGACCACCACCCCAGTCTGCCAATCCAGCGGTACTGCCCCCGATGTCCACGCGATGCTGCAGAGGCGTGTCAGCCAGGACAGCCCCACAGCATCCAGAGCCTTAAGGAACTCTGGGCGGATCTCATCCACCCCCGGGGCCTTGCCGCCAAGGAGCTTTTTGACCACCTCAGCGACTTCAGCCCCAGAGATAGGAGAGTCCACCCCTGAGTCCACCAGCTCTGCTCCCTCATGGGAAGCCGTGTTGGTAGGATTGAGGAGGTCTTCGAAGTATTCCCTCCACCGACCCACAACGTCCCGAGTTGAGGTCAGCAGCTCCCCATCTCCACTGTACACAGTATTGATGGAGCACTGCTTCCCCCCCCTGAGCCGCCGGATGGTGGACCAGAATCTCCTCGAAGCCGTCCGGAAGTCTTTCTCCATGGCCTCGCCGAACTCCTCCCATGCCCGAGTTTTTGCCTCGGCAAAAACTCAGGTTCAAAAATCCATTTTCAGTTAATAGGTCAGGTTTACCTTCATGACAACTGTGGGAGGAGCAATTTTTTTTTTAACTCACCCAATTAAAAGTAACTTTAATCTCAAAGTTTGGCATACTTAGGGGTGTATCCTTTTGATTGACAGGTACCGGATCTCCTGCTTCAAGTCAGAAGAACGTAGAACAACCGCGGTTTTTAGCCGGTTAACTACGTGACTTGGCATTAGCTCACTTGCCTCCATTTGCTGATTAGCTCCTGTTATCTTCTGGTTAGCTCTTAGCTACAGGCAGCTCGGAGTTCGCTAGATGTCAATCATCCACCATGACGCTCACAGCCCCCCTCTCAGCTCCACCTCTTTGCCCATATATGTATTTTCCAGGCGAGACGACACACATGTCTCTGCCAAGATGGCGATGGTAGGAACCGCCCACTGAGCTTCAATTCAGCTCTTCAGAAACCTATGGGTGACGTCACGGAGGCTACGTCCATCTTTTTACATACAGTCTATGATTGTATCACTGAATAACCCAAGTGATTTCATTCTCTGCAGGTAAATTGCTATAACTTAGGGGTTGCTTGTTCTTTATCAGAGGTTTCCAACTCGGTTCTGGGAGGTCTGCAATCCAGCAGGTTTTCCATGTATCCTTTCTCGAACACAGCTGATTCAAATTATTGATTGTTTGTGCAGAACCTGATAGGCTGTTAGATCTATTTAATTTGATTCAGGTGTGTTGAAGCTGAAATACACAGGAGGCAATAATGTGAATGGCTAACAGGACAACCCCGGATGCTAGATGGCATAATTACAAGGAGACCCTGTTTGGCAAACGGCAAAGGATGTTTGCATTTAACAAAAACAAAAAATAATGATAAACCAGAACCTGAAAATTCTCATTTTCAACAAAATTAAGCTTCATATAGCAATGACTGATGTTAGGGCCAGGGGCCTCAAAGTCCTCAGTGGCTTTCCGGGGCACAAAGTCCCTCAGACCAAGGCCAACTTAGGTCAGTTTACCACACACCAGTCTTATACACCCAAAGCCCATCAGATAAGATGTCCCAAGACATTCCTGAGTGGCGAGCCGTAGCAGGGATTCCTGCTGGAATGCTGGGATTGGACTGATCCACTGGAGGATCAACTAAACCTACAGAAGCTGATCCAGACACACAGGAAACACTAAAAGCTAATATTGTGAGAGATTAATTGTTCTGTACAACACAGACACTGCACATTGTTTTGCAGTGAAATCAGGGAGTTTGTCATTGCAATGACAATGAGCGACACAATGGAGTTTCATTAACTTTACACTGATTTAGGTACTTTAGCATTGCATATTTACAGCACCTGTCATCCTATCATATGCAGCCGTAAGTGTGACCTCAAAAAATAATTCAAACCAAACACTTTAATTGTTTATTTACAATGTGAGGAATTTGGTGGAATAAAAAGTCAACATTTTTTCTTGGTTGCTGTAAGAAACTGACTTTATATTTTTGACACTGCCTGATACTGATGAGCTGAAATTAATCAATGGGATTATTTATTCTTAACACATACACTTCATATGTCTTCAGAAAATATGTTGCAGATCAGTTTACAGCTAAAAGAATTGTTTGACTTTATTCGGTGATCAATATGCTACGGTAAAGCTTTGGCTGTCTGCACAGTGGCTGGACCCTTCGTCTGTCTAGATCAGCAGGTTCATGTCATGTCTGCTGTCTGGCCTCTCTGTGAGCTTTCCAGCTTTCTCCCTTATATCTGTTTTCTTTCTGTTGATGTCTTCATTTTCTTTTATTTTGGACTCCTGCTTTTGCCTCTTTGCATTCAGTCAGCTAATTGACCAAACACAGACAGCCTTTCTGTATGTGCGCTAGAAAGGTGACTTTGGATTAGTTTAGACGTGTTTTTCAACAGCTACAGTCTGAGGCAGGTCATGGGTAAAAAAAATATAGTGTATTGACCATAAATGATCCTGGAAAAATCTTTAATTGCAGTTAAGAAAAAAAGTCATATTCCCTTGAAGGCAGTGACATCCCATTTATTCATCCACAAACTGTCCTCTGTGTGTGAATGCAGCCACAAACATTAAGACGTCAGGATCCTCAGGGATGTGAATAAAACGTCACAGATGTCCAAATGGATAACTGTCATTTACATGGAGCTCAAAGTTAAACCACACGGCAACTCACTTTGACATCCAGACGGTGAGCCTGTAACTGAGGCCTGTTAACAGAACAGAATCCCAGTCAATTTGTGTCTGTATCCCAACGTTGCTCAATCCTGGTCCTAGGAGATCCCTGCCCTGCATGTTTTAGTTCTCAGATTTATTCAGATAAATTAAACTACTTGTCAAGTTCTTTGCAAAGCTGCTAATGAGCCATTCATTTGAGTCAGGTGTGTTAAAGTAAGGTTACCTCTACTACATTCAGTGTGGGGGTCCCTAAGGACCAGGATTGAGGAATACTGTTCTGACTGGGTTTTTTGTTACTAAACTATTTGATTCACAGGGTGCGGAGCAGAATGTGGATAAGAGCTACATTTAGAAATTTACCAGCATTGACTGTTTTAATCAATCCATCTTTTAATCAAATTCCTATGTCTTATTATTCCAGTTTGTATCTGCACGTTCACATTTGTTTAGCGATTTAAGTTAAGTTGATGCTTCACAAATCAGATGGATGTGCTATTACTTTAAGGGGAGATGAAGTGGGAACCGTTGCCATTCAGAGGTTGGGGGTTTTTTTTGCTGTCATATGGTGGCTTCATTAAAGAAAACAACATATTTCAAGGAGGAAAAAAAATAAGTGTTTCTGATCATTCAATCAGGAAAAGATTCATTCAAATCCTCTGCTGTTACTTTTTTTTTTTTTGTGCATCATTGTTGCTGTTTATCTTCTTTAAAGAGGTGCTATTATGGTATTTCAAGTTTTCTGAGCTTTCTACAGTGTTACAGTGTTGAATCCTCATCAGACATGTGAACGGCACTGTTTTTAATCACCTAAACGCATGTTTGAGTTCGAGTTTGAGTTCCAGCACTCTCTCCATTCGGTTTCCATGACAATGAAAAACGCATCGTTTTCTACTTCAGAATCCTTGTGACGTCCCGGGGGATAAGGTTCGGTGATTGGTTACCTTCTACTGGTTAACAAGGGCATGTACAAATACATCAGGCGGGTGGAAAACGTGGGATAAAGTTATTTCCAATGATGGCTGGTGAGTTTACCAAAGAGAGACATCCTGCTGCATTCGTTGCTGTGGGTTGCTGTTTTCCACTTCGTTTTCAGGGTCTGATTCAGGTTCCAACATGTAGGGCTGTATGCTATGTGTTGACATTGTATTTTGTTTTTTTTATTGAGTTCATATTAGCCTAATTCTTCTGTTTATGAGATGTTACAATGACGGCGAAAGCAGTTGCAGTGCGCGCTCCCGATGTAGTGCAGTGGCGGGAGGCGGGGCTTAATGCGGAAGAGTCTCAATCCACTCGTTTTGCCCACAGGCTGATCTGACAGCCTACGGAGAGGGTCGGTCTGAAGTAAATAAGGTGATTTGTGACAATAACTCGATCAATCCCAGCCCCTCTGGTCTCAGAAATAAAACTAAATTAGCCTGAAATGCACATAATAGTTCCACTTTAACTTCATTTAATACCTGAAACTACTTAAAATTGAAAGTACTTCAGTATCTGATTGTTATAGGGAGACCATGCAACTTTTGGCCTCTAGGCACTAAAACTGTAACTTCCCACATTCCCCAACAGTCTCATGGTGTGTTCACACCAGACACGTTTTGGGTCAGAGCGTCAGGTTTACATGTAAAGCCTAAGTGGAGGCACGTCTAGGAGGCGTCAAGCTTTCTCACGACATGTATTCAGCGTTTGCTGCGGCAGAGTGACGCGGCGAAAATTTAAAACGTTTTATAAGATCTACGTCCGATAAGCGCAGCCAACGCCAGAGATGAAAAATCCAAACTTTTGCTGCATGACACAGGGCGTCAACCAATCAGAGCAATATACGTCATGGCTCGTTTTTCAGCGGAAGGAATTTGAAAATGGAGGACAAGCTAATCGTTTCGGTATGTGCAAAGCCAGTCATCTATAACTGAACGACGACGTTCTCTATTTATTAAATGAAGCCATGCCGCTCTCTCGACTGCATCAGCCATCATTCAAACTGAATGACGCCTTCCCCCCCCTCTCTTTTCTGCCGCATTTGCTGCTCGCTCCCGACAAGCGGCAAATGCAGCAGGAGCGTCTTGGGTGTTGGACCCACAAGTGACAGTTTAGTGACCAGCGACGAACATTCAGGCTGGTGTGAACACACCGTCAGTGTTTTGGAATCGTGTGTGAATATGGGGCAGTTTATTGCATATAACAGTAGTACTGTTTCTCACTGATCAGTGTAAGAAAACCATAAAACTAAACCAGGCCAGTTTCTCATCCTTCTATTAATTCTTTGATATTTACAAGCAACACAGGAACTGCACTGATTGCATGCAATTCAGCATTGTAGTTACCATCTACTAAACAGCAAAATAAGACACAGATGTATCCTGCAACGTTCTGCAGCTTCTCAGGTTAGTTACTGTCATTGTTTTAGATAAATGCTGGCTGAAAGATATTAGAGTATGTCACGTTTTGGTAGATTTGTACAGGCAAAGATTTACCAGTCAAATAACACTGAGGCAAACAGAGGGGGTTTTGTATCCACACTAGTCTTTTATCAGACTTCAGCAAGTGAATTTTCGTGACTTTCCTCCGTAGCCATCCCTTTCCCACTTTCTCTTTCTGGGCTCCTCAGGCACCATTTCACCTTCCTATTTCATGACACACCTTCCTTCGAAGAGGAAGAAAAAGTAGCACTGAGCAGAGCCATCTTTGTTTATAGATGAGGAGCTGTAAAGCAACACGCTCCAGGTCAAATGATCCAAGCCGCTCCTGCAAAGTTACAATGTTTGGTTCCTGAAGAGGGCAGCGCCGTGGAGCACCGTATTGAGCACTAAATATATTGACCCTAGAAATCATACATTTCTCACATTAGGCTAATTTTTGGTCAAAACTTACACAGGTCCCATTTAAACGCCTTTGTCTGCCTTTAAAGAAAAGAAGACAGTAAAGAGTCAGTATCACCGTAAAGTCTTATGGAGACCAACTTTACTTGAGTTGCAGTTAAATGTGTTCAGATACACTTAACAGATTTAATAAGACAGAAGAGAGAGGAGCATGATCTACGGTGATAAAAGGTTTAGACCACAAAGCAACTAAAACATTTCTGTCATGGCATCATAGTAGCTCCTAAGGCATATCCACGGCAGCCTTTTTGATTCGAATCCTAGTCTGTTTGCTCAGAAGGTCTGCTTCATTTGGGATAATGTGAATCCGCAAACAATTTCTGATTCAGATCTAAAAAGTGGACTTGGTCCGCCTGCAAAGAGGTCTCAGTCCATTTCAATACAGGAAGCAAAGTACAAAACCAAGTGCATAATGGGTAAATAAAAACTGAAACATGCACGTGTGTGGGGAGACAGGCAGCTCTGGATGGGAAAAATAACTCACGCTTAGACGTGGAAGAACTTGGTGAAGGTTCTGATGGAAATCTGAACAACCCAGACCACTAAGATCTGCTGCAGCTTCATGTTTTTATACCTCTGTGAAACAGGTTTTTTAAAATGTCCAAAAGCAGTGCAGCGTGAAAACAATTTAGGCCTGGAATAACATTGCACCCTCCAACTGAACCAAGTCCCCAATCGGACCCAGTCTAGCGGACTACCCCAATGTGAGTGCACCTTTCGTCAGTCACCAGTTTTTGGGTAGAACTTCATCTTTAATAGATCATTTACTGTTTTGAGTGCAAATCCCCTCAATCTATCCAGCAGGGACATGGATAAGTCATCATAACTTGCAAGCAATTACTTTTATGGAAGATTTTCCCCATTAATGCCAATGAGACAGGATAAAAACTGAATAGAGAAACCTTTTTTATCCAATATGGCAGGATTTCTTTGTGGATGGCTGCAAAAGCAGAAAGCACATATTTACTGCTGAAATCTCTGCTGTAAAATTTAATCGAAAAATCAGTTAGTGTTTGAAATGAGACAGAGCTCTCCTTTCTCTTTTGGCCAAACGTCTTTCTTTGCCAGCAAACGTCTGGCTGTTGAGGATCAACGGCAGCTTTGTGTACAAGCCATGCAGCAGAATTGCTACTTTTATTTGGCCTTTTTCCTTTGCAATGGCTTGGGCAGGTAGGTAATCCAGAGTGCCGTGGCATGTGTTGGAGTGAGACCTCACTGCTGTCTGTGAAAGGTCAAAGTGCCTGAGAACAAGCTGGGCAATTGTCAAACAGCAACAGCTGCTGGCTGTGTGACACACCAAGTCTCATTGTGGAAGGGTTTCTGTTTGCCATTCATGTAAGGCCACAGAGTTTATTGAGAAGTTCTTTTTTTTTTTAACACATCTGATATAAAATTTGGGTAAAACAAAAATAAAAGGACCGGTTTGCAGTGAAATCATCAACTAAGTTTTACCAGATGTTGATAAATAATGAATAATAATGCAGGTTATGGCCTCTTACGTGATGTAATATCAGACACATGTAAGCCTGTTAGCACATGCTAGACCGTTGAGGTCACAATCACACATTCAGCATTCCTGTTGATGTTAACAGGAACCACAACGCAACATGCAAAGAAATCACCGCATTGACTAAGCATAATTATTTTTATGGCACTGTTAGTACACATCCTGTTTGAGATTATTGCACACATTTTTTTCTTGTGTCTTCTCTGGTGCACAGAGCTCTCATTGTTACCCAATGAGAGCATTAAGCATGGGAGAGGTTTCTTACCTGGAAATGCCAGAGTGTGTATAAAAACGAAAGCCACAATGCCTGTCTGGCAAACTTTCAGTCAGCAAGCATTAACTTTTAAATATCTAAAGCAACATGAAAGTGTTTACGATTTTGACCATGGGCTGCAGAGGGCTTAGGAAAACATTTTTTATTAGACAACTTGTCACCTTCTCGTCTTAATTTTACAAATGAACCAGATCAAGGGATAAACATGGGAGCAGTTCAGCTGTTAAGACTTTTTTATCTCTTGACAAGATATTTGCAATGAAAAAGAGATGCAAATCATGCAAAGCACTTTTTGCACATTTAGAAACTTGATTTACAAATATAAACTCTGAAATTATTTGCAAACATTTATTGACAGCTCTAAAATATGTATGACTTCATATTGAACCCATAAAGAGTTTGACTAAAAATTAATTTTTTGGACCTAAACATCTGAAATTCCAGAAAAACCAGTGTGAGGTAGTGTGTCCAAGGTTAAAGAAGATCAAACGTAGACGGAATCAGCAGTCCTGGGATTTCCTTAAAGATCAACATTTTATTTTCCAAGAGTGGTCCATCGTACGTCAAAGATCTGCAGGCAATCAGTCACCATTTTAACATCCTTTTCTCTCTCTCTCTCTCTCTCTCTACTTGCGAGCTCCCAAAACTGACTACTTATATACCCCATTAGACACACACCTGATTTGATTTGGCCTAAACCATTTCCCCATATCACTATCCCCAGCAACCTTATTCTACACCAACATTAATAAACAAACCAAATTCCTAAACAAACAAAAATACAGAAAAGGAATATCAGTTCTAATACACTATTTCAAATAATCCCACACTTAAAGAAAGTACAAAAAGAGGAAATCTTCCACTTGGTTTCTCCCAATCAACTAATCTAAGAAGTCACTCTCACCTGCAATGAGGAAGTGCTGAGTTGGCCTCTCCCCTACACCTATCCTGCAAGGTGGAGTTAAACAAAGAATAATGTTGAATAGGAATACAATGAAAAATGCAACACAATGCAAACACTAACAACCCGGGATAGTAAGTGCAGCATGGTTACCTGGCAACAGCAATAACAGAATAAAGTTAAAGGGACAAATATGAAAAAAGGTAAATGTTAGGGACAAGTGGTGAACACGTCTCACCCACTTTGTCACAACCAGCAATAACCAGTAATGTTTGACATTCCCTAATCATTGCACATGTATATAAAAAAAAAACCCTGGTGAAAGTTAAATGCAAAGCAATTTAAAAATATAAGTGAACTCAAACTCAGCACTGATATTTACTGGGTTATTTATACATTTCTTTTTAAATGTATAAATAAAATTTTACTCAATCAGCAGGCATTGTGGGCGTCTTCACAATGTGCACTTTGTTCTACTTTCTCTTATATTTATTCTAGATGTTTATTTAACTAGACTTCCCTATTTAATGCCAGTAGTGTGTCATGGTGACAAAGAACACAACCATTTGTGACACTTTGTGTTCCCACTTGAAACAACACAGAAGAAGAAAGCTGTGTGAAACTGTTTGTTAAATAGGCATACTTTCTTCAGAGGCAGACAAATAGCTGTACTCAATGTGTCACATGTGTCTATTCCCAGGATTTTATAATCATGTCAAAGGAAGGGGACATTGATTAAGGGCTAGACCACACAGCGACCACTGAAATCAGAATCAGCCCAAACAAAGTGAATTTATTTTTGTTTTATCAGTGAAATTAAACCATTTTTAATCTACTGAGCCAAAATGAAGACATTCATTTAGCTTGATTTCCATCTGCTCGGAGCAGACGATCATATCCGTGTGGTATGGAAAAGTCCCAGTCCTTCTCTTCCTGTGAATGGTATGAACAGAATATGAATTACACTGTGTAGTTGTAAGGACTTCTGATTCAGATTTAGGTGAGTATCATTACTTCAGCTCATATCACACTATTTATCCACTGGTGCATGGCCAGGATATGAACTAAGACATTCACCCATAATGCATTCCTTCATACTGCTCAGCCCAGTAGGAAGTCTGGATCAACATGTCTGGCAATCTGATTCTGTGGTTCCCACACCACTAAGGTGATGAATAGTGATAAATAGGATAAATAAGTTTAGGATTTGCATTAACCTCCTTTTCGAACCCTAATAGGTTTCATGTTAAATAGTGCATAAAAGGTTAAATAGTACACTAAGGTCACACAAGTAGATATTTAAAATAAGTGATAAATATTCAATTTACCGTCACAAAAACAGAAGCAGTCAGCTCGTTATCTATCTGGTGCCAAGTCAAATTGGAAACTTTTAAAGATTTCCCTTGAAATCTTGGTGTGTGAACACAGTTATTTCATGTTAAACTAATGACGTTTTTTTTTTTCAGTGGATGACAATGAACTGGCTTAAACAATGCCTTCAGATAACTGTGCTGTGAACTGACTCTATTACACATAAAACTAACTTAAATTGAACAGAAAATATGCATATCATCTTCATCCGCTGGTTTAAAAGGATTCTAGTATCATCAGGAAGTGGTGGTATTACCCAAGTTTTGCATTGTGTTATGGTCGGTATGATAGGACCCAAATGCAGACTGAATAAAGTCTGCATTTGGGTCTCCACAGTAGCAGATGGGACTAAAATCTGACACATCTGAAGAACAATAAAAGGCTCTGGAAATGACAGGGCTATCTGACTAACCAACAGACACATAACTAACACCACTAGCACAGGATAAAAGAGCACAACTGACACAACACAGCTAACAGTGAACTGGCAACCAGCAAAGGAGAACCTACAGAGGGCGACAATGAGGAACCAGAATCTGGATCTGAAAAGGATAAACAAGGTGATAGCCTCTACAAAATAAGACAAAAATACTCAAAAGACAGCAAAGACCAGAATCTAATGAGGACAATAGAATAACAAGAACTAAACCAAAATCCCACAAGCCATGACACACAGCCGTATTATACAGAGGTAGTTTTTGAAAGAACATTAGGGAAGAAGACCCAAACAAAGCCAGCTGCTGTCATGATGAGTGTTTTGTGTCTTTAGTTCTGGTTTCCTGTTTTAGTTTGTAGTCTTCCCTGTTTAGTTCCCTTGTGTCTTGTTTCTTGTTTAGCCTTTGTACCTGTTCATTAGATTCACTTGGACTCATTAGTTGATTCATTACACCTGTGTCTTGTTTGGTGTCCCCTGCATTTATACCCCTTGGTTTCTGTTCCTATTGCTGGTTCATTGTCTGTGTAAGCATCTTCAGTTCAGTTCAGTTCAGTTCAGTTCAGTTCAGTTCAGTTCAGTTCAGTTCAGTTCAGTTCAGTTCAGTTATCTTAAATCAAAACATCTTGATTCTGCAGCCCTGGCTCCCATTCCTGCATTTGGGTCCACACCTCCACCGCTTTGTGACAGTTGCCTTGGACATACAGGAAAAAAAAAAACAGAAAAATGTCTTGAAGAATCCTTATTCATGAACAAAGTTTTGGTCAAATGTGTTGACTGGAGGAAGAAAAATCTGATCACTCCTCTTATCAGTCATGTCAATTATTAATCAGAGATTTCTCTCACATCTATTTCCCAACTCTAGGAAGTCTAGGAACTTTTTTTTTTATCTAAATATTCTTCAAGTGGGCGAGCTGTCCAGGGTGTACCCTGCCTTTTGCCCAAAGACTCCTGGGATAGGCTCCAGCTTCCAGAATTGGAGTAAGCAGTTAGGATAATGAATGAATGAATGAATGAATGAATATTTTTCAAGTGGAACCTGTTATTAATGAGCTTGTTCTTAACTGTAACTACAACATGGTGTTTATAACACAATAATGCAAACAAATATTAAAAATTTGGAATACACATATGCCTTTAATCACACTTGTGTGATAATATCTTGGGTATTCCAGTCTCAGAAAATAAATGGTTCACTGTCTGATACCAGTGGGCTGTACTACACCCACATGGCTGCCATAAAATGTGGGTAAAAGGCAGCTGGAAGAAACATTCATAGTTACGAGCAAAGCTGAGTTCAGCTATGATTGGTGTTTGACATGGTTCATCATCCTTGTTCCAGTTAACAGATCACCTCATTGCCTCCGTTTTGTCCGTCACTTGTTGATCACTTTTTACCTTTATACTCTCCACATAATTTGGCTGCAGTTCATATTTAAGTTGTACACTTTGACAGCTTGATGATTAAGAAATCTAAAAACTTTTTCATCCTGTATTTTGACAATTTTGTTAATTAACAAAACCAAATGTGCTAAAAAATTAAACGTTTCAATTATCAGCACAGCATTTTGGATTTTCCATTTGCATCATTTTTGGGAATTTCTTTGGCCGCAAAATTCATGGAATGAAAGTCTGATGTTGTAAAAGCCTCAAAAAGAAACCTGGCCAGTGTTGCAAATATTTATCTCACCTCATGACTACAACATCCTTGCTACTCTACTGTACATACACACGTATTTGCTCACTCACTCTGTGCAACAGTTTGGCAAACAGCCACGTGCCTGCTGACAACCACAGGTCTGTCTCACAGCTTTCCCCAGTAGCCTCTCCCTCCTCCTCCCTCCAAAAGTGTTGACTTTATCCACTTCGTTTAGATAGGTGGAGAAGAGAGCAGTGGGCCACAGGGCCTCTTAAGTGAGAGAGAGAGAGAGAGAGAGAGAGCTAAGACCCGGCTAAATGCCAAGTCACAGAGGCTGAAGGCCGCCCTCTGTTCCCCGAACCCTCTCCTTGACAGCAGAGCTACTGGGGGACAGTAAAGAGAAGAAATTTAATGGAAAAAGATTTAAAAAAATAAAAATTCACATTCTAATCACAAACCATGAGCTGATTTTTCATCAGTGGTCCACAAATTATAACTGAGTTAAAAATTACAGTCATTTTTATTTTTAAGCCTACTATGTTTTAGCAATAGTTAATAATAAATAAAACAAACGACACTGAGTTTGAACCTTTTTTGCTAAGTTTAGTGTCCCCACGACAGCAGCTATTTACTAACCTATGGAAGTTTGCTTGTGACTTTGACATAAGCTTTATTAAATCACCTGCTAAGTGTTTTTACAAAGTACCTGTCTTTCCTAAACTGTTCCTGCAGAGGACTTTTGAGGATGTTTTATGAAACTAAGCAGAACACTTTGGAAATGTCTCAGCATCATTAGAAAAAAGACCAAGGTACTGTCCAATACCTGCAAAAATCTCAAATAACATGCTATAAAATCAGTTTATAGAAGACAACCTGAATGCTAATTTTTTCAGCAATAATTTTAAGGTTTTATAAAATGACAGATTGCCTTCCTGGCAAAAATCCAAACTGCTGTGTGTTGAAGAAAAGAGGCTCTGAACAGCAACTCTTCATCCCATCTTTTCGGCGTAGGCTCGGCCTCATGACTCAAGCACCTTGTAATCTCTGCAGGCAGAGTTAGTTTAAAATTAATTTACCCCATTTTACAGGATGATATCAGGAAGTTGGAAGATATTGACTGCCCTAATGTGAATTAAGTCAAGACTTAATCATAGTTGTATTCCTTCACTTCATCTTCTTTCTAATTTGACAGCAATTTCTTAGTTTTCTGCAAAATAACTCCCTTTCTTTGCTTTCAATTCATTCTTTCTGCTGCTGCCCAAAACTCAAGTCAGTTCCTTAAAGAAACTTTCATTTTGCTTCACTAAACAATGATTCAAACACCTTTTCCAGCACCAGTCTTTCCTCATAACCTGGCCAGTGTTTTGGTCTGTCACTTTTGTTTTTTCTAATCTCCAAGCCAACCACCTCTTGGCTCGGTTTTCATTTTCAGACCTCCAGGGGTTGCGTGAACATGTGATATGTCCACACTAATGCAAGCTGAAGTGATCTTTTTTTTGTTTTGTTTAGGAGCGGTAGATGAAATAGATTAGTTTAGTGAAAGGTGTTTGGTTGGTATACTTGGTACCAGATGTTGTTAAGTTTGGGTATTAAACATTATTTATTCAGTTTCATGCAGTTCACTGTATACACTCTGTCTTTTATGAGGAACATAAGCCGTAACGTGCGTGTGAATTGCACCACACACATACTTTGTTTGCAAAGTTTGCCACACCACAGTGTTGAGTGTGACATGTCACTGCTCAGAGACTGTTTATAGTGGGTCCTCACAGTTGTATGTGACATTTTAAATGCCAGTGAAAACTGTGCCATCATCTTCCAAAGAGATGTGTAGTTTTATCAGTCACAGTGCAGGACACAAATCTCTGCCTGCAGTATTTTGACGTGAACAGCAGCACTCAAATGGCTTACGTGTAAGCGATCTTGACTATGTACACCCTGAACTGAATACTGAACAAACACCATTATCCATCCATCCATCTTGAACTGCTTATCTGGGGTCGGGTCGTGGGGGCAGCAGCCAAAGCAGGGAAGCCCAGACTTCCCTCTCCCCAGCCACATTTGCCAACACTGCGTGGGGATCCCAAGGCGTTTCCAGGCCAGCCGAGAGATATAGTCCCTCCAGCGTGTCCTGGGTCTTCCCCGGGGTATCCTCTCAGAGGGACGTGCCCGGAACACCTCACCAGGGAGGTGTCCAAGAGGCATCCTGACCAGATGCCCGAGCCACCTCAACTGGTTCCTCTCGATGTGGAGGAGCAGCGACTCTACTCTGATCGCCTCCTGGATGACCGAGCTCCTCACCCTATCTCTAAGGGAGAGCCCCGCCACCCTGCGGAGGAAATTCACTTCTGCCGCCTGTATACAAGATCTTGTTCTTTCGGTCATGATCCACATCTCATGACCATAGGTGAGGAACGTACAGTGCCTTGCAAAAGTATTCACCCCCCCTTGGCCTTTTACCTAATTTGTTACATTGCAACCTCTAATTTGACTATTTTTTTTAAATGAGAATTATGTTTGATGGATCTGCACAAAACAGTCCAAGTTTTGAAGTGAAATGAGAAATATAAAAAAAATAAATAAATTTAAAAATAAAAAACTCAAAATTGCCATGTGCATATGTATTCACCCCCTTTGTTATGAAGGCCCTAAAATGCTCTGGTTCAACCAATTACCTTCAGAAGTCACACTATGAGTGAAACAAAGTTCACCTGTGTCCAGTCTAAGTGTCACATGATCCATCAGTATATATACACCTCTTCTGAAAGGTCTCAGAGATAGTAACATCTAATGAGGAGGCGCTGCTAACCAAACACCACGATGAAGACCAAAGAACTCTCCAAAGAAGTCAGAGACAAAGTTGTTGAGAAGTACAAGTCTGGGTTAGGTTATAAAAAAATATCTAAATCTTTGATAATCCCCAGGAGCACCATAAAATCCATCATTGTCAAATGGAAAGAACATGGCACCACAACAAACCTGCCAAGAGGGAGCCGCCCACCAAAACTGACAGACTGGGCAAGGAGGGCATTAATCAGAGAGGCAGCCCAGAGACCGAAGGTAACTCTGGAGGAGCTGCAGAGTTCCACAGCAGAGGCTGGAGTATCTGTCCATAGGGCCACAATCAGCCATACACTCCACAGAGCTGGGCTTTATGGAAGGGTGGCCAGAAGAAAGCCCTTACTTTCTGCTAAAAATAAGAAGCATGTTTTGACTTTGCGCAAAGGCATGTGGGAGATTGTCAAAATGTATGGAGAAAGGTTCTCTGGTCAGATGAGACTAAAGTTGAGCTTTTTGGCCATCAAGGAAAATGGTATGTCTGGCGCACACCTAACACATCCCATCACCCCAAGAACACCTTCCCCACAGTGAAACATGGTGGTGGCAGCATCATGTTGTGGGGATGTTTTTCAGCAGCAGGCACTGGGAAACTGGTCCGAGTCGAGGGAAAGATGGATGGTGCTAAATACAGAAATATTCTTGAGCAAAACCTCTATGAATCTGTCAGAGATCTGAGACTAGGACGGAGGTTCACCTTCCAGCAGGACAATGACCCCAAGCACACTGCTAAAGCAACACTTGAGTGGCTAAAGGAAAAAAATGTAAATGTGTTGGAATGGCCTAGTCAAAGTCCAGACCTCAATCCAATTGAGAAACTGTGGTCGGACTTAAAGATTGCTGTTCATAAGCGCAAACTATCAAACCCAAAGGAGCTGGAGCAGTTTTCCCTTGAAGAATGGGCAAAAATCCCAGTGGCAAGATGTGGTAAACTCGTAGAGACATATCAAAAACTACTTGCAGTTGTGATCATCGCAAAAGGTGGCTCTGCAAAGTACTGACATTGGGGGGGTGAATACTTATGCACAATTATGTTTTATGTTCTTCTGTCTCATTTATTATTTGCTTCACAAAAAAAATCATATCACGTCTTCAAAGTTGTGGGCATGTTCTGTAAATTAAATGATGCAAACCCTTGAACAATCCATTTTGATTCCAGGCTGTGGAGTACCGAAACACGAAAAATGTCAAGGGGGGTGAATGCTTTTGCAAGGCACTGTAGATCGACTGGTAAATCAAGAGCTTCGCCTTCTGGCTCAGCTCCTTCTTCCCCATGAGTCCGCATTACTGTAGATGCCGCATCGCGACCATAATGTGGTTGTTAAACCTTCCTGGAGACCTGACTAGATTTTGATGAGCCAAACACACTCGATCCTTAAACAGACAGGAAATCTGTCAACACCATCGATTGTATATAAAAGATAGGCTGAGCCTTGGGCGGTAAAAAGTGAAGCCTATGTGGAAGTGCATAAAACTGTAGTTTCCCCTGCAGTTCCTAGCTAAAGGCTGGCTGCAAAACAGAGCAAATCCCCATAGACTCCCATGTTAAAAAGGCCAACTTCACAGCAGAAATAAACATGGTTACAGCCTGGTTAAAAAATACATTTTACGTTTAATAGGTCAGGTTTACCTTCATGACAACTGTGGGGGGAGTGAATTTTTTTTTCTAACTTGCCCGTTTAAAAGTAATTTAATCTCAAAGTTTGGCATGTTTAGGGGCGTGTCTTTTTAATTGAAAGGTACCAAATCTCCCACTTCAAGTCAGAACAGCATAGAACAACCGTGATTTTTAGTTAACAACATGACTTAGCTTTAGCCCACTTACGTCTGTTAGCTGGTTAGCTCCTGTTATCTCCGGGTTAGCTCGGTTAGCTCTTAGCAACAGAAATCTCAGAGTTCATTCAATGTAAATCATCCACCATGATGCTCACAGACCCCTTCTCAGCTCCACCTCTTTGCCGATATTTCTATTTTCTGGGCGAGACGACACGCATGCCTCTGCCAAGATGGCGATGGTAGGAACCGCCCACCGAGCTTCAATTCAACTCTGAAAGCTATGGGTAACGTCACGGAGGCTCTGTCCATCTTTTTATATACAGTCCATGGTTAACACCCAGTGTTGGATATTTTTCTTTCATAATTCATTTGAGATCAATTGCTATGTTGTTCTTTGATTGAAATTCTCAGGTCATTTAACAAGACAGTGACCAGATGTTCTTGGCAAAGCAAACTGGTCTAAAAAAAATTTTTTTCTAAGTTCTCTTAAATTGCAATGATTAAAAGAACATTTTTGAGTGAATCTTTGGAGAAAACTAAACTCTATGGAGCCGGTCTAGTGACATTAGTAAGAAAACATTTATCACATTGGATTAGTAAACATGAGATAATGAGGCTGTGGCCCCAAATTACTCGTAAAGAACAACAGCAATAACTTACTTGGTTTCTGCTTTTTGTTTGCTTTGCGAACTGTGATCCTAAGTGCTTGAGAAGAGAGTAACTCGACTATTTCTTGATGGTTCAACTCTCACGCAGACTTAAGACTTGCAGTCTTAAAACTTTGAACAGTGAAATCTATTATGTGCATTTGTGGAATTTTTACTGGACAAAGTTCTGAGGCCGAGAAACTGAATTATTTAACTTTTTCATCCAGCATGTTCCAGCTGAGGTTTGCTTTACTGACCATATCCTCCTGTCTACCAGGAAAAAAAATGTGTAACTACAAATGTCCACTACGGAGGACATTGCTTAAACTTTTAAACATTGTGGTAAAATATAGTTATATTTATCTAAGAAACGATTTAATGTGTTTATAAGATATTCAATTAAAATATAACTACAAAATTTCAAGTAAAAATCACCACAAAGAAAAGTATTATGCACTTTTGCTCTTCCCATAAAACATGCTTGTTGCAATGGAGGCAATTTTTCTTGAAGAGAGAAAGAACGTTTACAAAGCCCCCCCCCCCCCCCCCCCCCACAAATGAGGTACCATTTAAAAGCACTAAATGTCCTCTTTAAAAACCAAAAGGTGTTAGTTCAGGAACATTCAGGGAGATGAAAATATTTAGGTTTACAAAGGTCCTCCACAAAGGACAAATTTGAACTACTGGTAGTCAGGAGGATATCACGTTACCAGAGTGACATAAACACACCACCCATTTTAAACCAACACCATCGCTGATTCAGCAAATAAATGCAAATAGACATTAGAGGAAGAGAGAACAAAAGAGAGTGAGTGGGAAAGAGCAATAGATTCGACAAGCGCCCAGATTGACTCTCTTTTACTGGCTGGAGAGAGCTCACAGCGCAGGTAGGGTGCAAGATAGATGTGCAGTTAGCTGTCAATTGGGGGCGCATCATTAAGCAAATCTGCCAAAGTTCTGTAATGCATCTTTAAAGCTCATTTATCCCCTATGCTAAAGACAAAGAGGGAGTCCATCTATATTGCATCTTTTGCATGAACTGGCCCGTTTTCAGAGAGCTTGCTTATGCTTACTCCAACACAGCACATATGGTACTGCCAGAAACCGTGAGATCAGTGTTTTGCAGTAAAGCTACCATGTGACAAAGCATAGAGAATATAAGAAAAAGCCGCAACCAACTTAATGGTCACACAGATCACCACTATCCCCTCACTGCGTCTGTTTTGTCCATCTCTTCCTGTGACTGTATGTCATCATTATCTCATCCACCGACACCACGTTTGCTTTAACATACACTGAAACTCAGAGGTGAACTTTAAACTCTGCTTTGCACCCAGTCGATGTATTCCCTTAAAACCATGCCAACATGACAGACACATGGACGTATGAAAGCAGTGACCTTTAAAAAAAACATACGTATTTACGCACACAGAAAGGAAGATAAATGGACCTTTATTCAGTTTTATGACTGATAGGGGGTGTTAGGCCCATTTTGTGTCAGTTATGCGCTTTTATCCCTACATTTAGGATTAAGATAATAGACAACTGTCATCTCATGTCAACTGTCATTTATGCTGTCATCTCAAACTGTAAACCTTAAATGTTTAAAAAAAACAAAAAATTATGTAGCTGAACCAGACAAGCATGCATAATTTCAGTACCCATTCTGAGACTAAAACAAATTTATATTAGGTCAGATTTATTACAGCATCATGTTATTATAGCTATTTAGTAGATTCAACTCAGTATTGTGAGTATCCTTTAGCCAAACAGCTATCATAGATGTCATTAGATAATTGATGACAGAAAAAGATACAAGAAGGGATAGAAGAGCTTTTACATTGGTCTGACCATCAGACTGAACCAGATCTTTCAAAATGGCTTTATTTGCATTGATTTATAAAGGAATTCTGCAATGCTCACTCTACCTCCATTTTGCTGATCTGATTAATCGTTTCATGGTTCCAGTCAGTCCTGGAAATTTGTTAAGTTTAAAGCTTCCTTTATAGCAACCACAAAACATATCCCTGACTGCACTGATTATTCTGTGCTTTAGGAAGTAAAAATCCATTTTGGTAAAGGTACCAACTCTAGACATCAACAAATAACACATTTCTATGCATATGTCGCAAGTGCTCGAGGGAATCCATGTGTCTGAGTATTTTTGCATATCTGTCGCAGAGAACCACTTAAATCCATTCAGGCATTTGAGCCAGCCTAATACTCCTTCTCCATCCTCAGTACAGCACTGTTTTGCCAAAAGCTCCAAACCACAGCCTCATTAAATGTTACATAACCGCTCAACAGATGCTCACTATGATGGTCCTTTGACTTACCTCTGCCACTCCTTTAACAGACACTGATGGATGTCCCTTGAGCCAACCACATCACATTGATCCTCCCCGGATCAAGTCCATGTGGGAAATTCATTCACACTGGACACATTGCCCATACAGAATAAACTTGCACCCAGCAATTTTAGATATGGAATGAGAACATGCTGGAAATAACATCATAGACCAAAAAGTTAACTGAGGCACTCATGAGGCCATCAAATTCTGGGAAATGAGCCTTTTAGCCACTCTGCAGTAAATCAGTCACATCGAAATAGTATTGATTTCTTATTTAATATTGTCCTTGTCTTACTCCTATCCATACACTGACACTTGGTCAGGATCATATTGGGTCAGTTTTAAGGCAGAAGAAGTCTTGGATAGCACTTCTGGATTTCAGAGCTTGTAATGTTGCAGTCTTAGGATGCATTTTAATGGCAAATATTTAGGAAAGTTCTCTGCAATAAAATGTATTAATTCTGAATTGTAAATGCTTGGGCACAATGTTTACCCTGACTTATATAAGTACTATTACTAGACAAGCTACAGGAGTTAGTTTTGGTATATAAAACAATAGTTTAGCGCTGAACTCACAAATGACTGGAGCTGCCATCTCAAGCCCAAATCATGTGGAAATGGTCATTGGTCTCTCTTGGAATCAGGTCTAGATCACCGGTGCAAAGCTTCGGGATATGTTTGTTCATATTGCCAATGAGGTTTATTTGTGTATGGTTTCTGGAAATGGCTCACTCTGACAACTGGTTGATAAACCAAAACATAATTTGAAATTCTGATTGCAAAGTTGGACTTGGTTCCCCTCTGCAGAATATCTATCAACTGCCGACCCATAAGGGCCCAACTGCAAGCTTGACTGGCCCTTGTGACATGTTTATCCAAATGGGTATAACTCCACGTGTGCACTGCATGTGACTACCAAGACTGAGTGTATAATTTTCATTCTTGGAAAGATAAAGTTGTGTTTATTAGAGCAGGAAAGGTAAATTTCACCACAAGGTCAACAGACAGCCCCCCCTTTCTACAGAGTTCAGCTTGAAAAGTGAAATATGCAGCAGCAGCAGTAGTAGCGGGCCCCTCTGTTTCTGTAGACTCTAAGCATATCTGGTGGTAAAGAGGGTGGTGACGGGTTATGTGAGCAATATCAGACCATAGCTGGCTGAGCAGTCAAGACAGAGAGGGCCATTGTATGAGAAGCTCTGAGTGGACTCAAACAAACCTGTGCCATCTGACACCCCTGCCCTCCACTACTGTACCTCAATTTCTGCTTCTCTTTTCCAACCAAGATTATATTAATACAACATTAAATGATTTTGGAAATACAGCCCTTTTTAAAGCCTCTTCTTCTTCATTTTCCTTTATATTCTCAGATCACTTCACTAGGACAAATTATTTACTATAACCTTTTCCTCCTTTCAAACTTACACCGTTTTCCTCAGATCCCTAACCATTGAGCTCAAAAATGACCCCCTAAATACCCATGAAAAGTTGTGAAATTTGGCAAATACAGCAAGCACAGCAAAATATCTGATAATCTATGGTCTACATAAACTACAATGCAAAAATGGCTCTACTCTGCCACCCAGACAAAGAAAAAAATGTAAAAAAAATTAATTGCTGAACTATTTTGATGTAAGACGATGAAATTTGGCACACATGTACCCCAACAAAATAAAAAAAAGTCATACACCCATTGCCATGGCAACAGGGAGTCTGCATTCTTGGAGTTTATGCCCATTTTTAACCCATTTTTAACCCCTTTTTCCCCCGTCACACACATTGTATTTTAGCAAACTCATCTGAGGGGATTCATGTGATTTACTCCAAATTTGACAGGAAGCTTTGTGACAATTTGGAGACTAAATGCTTTTGAAATCTCTCGAATAAGGACTAACTATGTTACCATGGCCACCCATGGAAAAAAGCACAGTTTTCTCATTCCTCCTTAGAAATACATGGACTTTGCACCAAAATTGACAGCATTCATATTTGTTAGGTCATTAACACATTACACCATGCCAAGTTAAGCTAAGGTATATGAGATGAGTGGCAGGGATGCTGCATGTTTTTTGAACATCCAAGTAGCAAGAGAGCAATCCACACTGCAGACTCACTCAAACAGCGAGCTGAAGAAAGCATTATTACTTCTTTGTACATTTCCATCAGGGAGAAATCACTGAATTTGGTCAGTTCAACTTTTATCCTTGGAAATTTAGCATTGTTGATTTATGCGACGCTTTACAACATTAAGGTTCGGTCACAGACCTCATTGTAGATTTTATATACAGAAGTTCTGATGCCAGATGATGCAAGACAGTAACCGCAAGCCAGCGATGAAACTATCTGGCTGATCTCAAAAGGATTACATCACATTGCCTGGCAGTCTGTGGAGGAACTCGTGATGCTGAGGGAATCTAAGAGCAGCTCATTAAAATCAGCCATGAGTTTGATTTTCCTGGTATTCATTATTCAACTCAACCAATATTAAAGTTATTATTTCAACTTGTCCATTGGTATTCGTTTTGCAGCACTAGTCTGTAAATATGAATGCAGATAAAAAATATTTGAAGAAAACTATGCACCTGCTTCCATTTATTTTAACTTCAGTGAATGAATGTAAGCCTGACATGTCTGTGTTTGACAACTGCATGATTTTGTTATTTATCTTGTAAGTCAAATGCTGATTATTTACTTTTATTTGATAGTTGCTGTTGTGGAAAGGAGATAATGTCTCCACTGTTTTCTAATTTAGCAAAAGACTTAAATAAAAACTATCTCCTTTCTATCTTTGATGGGCAAAATTTTATTTTTTCCAAAGAAAAAGAGAAACACTCAGGATTATTCTCTTTTTTTTTTCTTTTACGACTATTCAACTGTTTTCTGTTATGCAAATAATTGCATTCACACTGCTGTGTTCCTTTTCCTCTTGTTTATTTTACGTTGCCACTACAAAATCTTTAGCTTATTCACAGCAGTTTAGTTCAACCTTTCCCTTTTAGCAATCCTGCTGATTACACTCTGGTGGAAGTTCTAAAAAGGCATTACTATGTCAATAGCAAAACTCTATAATAGTTCTGCCAGTACCTTGAACAGCCTTTTCTCTATAGAAAAGTTTTATCTTTTTCCACACATGTATGTCTGTATGGGGTGGTGGTCTAGTGGTTGTGAAAATGGGCTTTTTGCGTGGGATGTTGTAGGTTGAAATACAATAAGAGACATTTCACTGAATACGTCTGCACAGTATAACTTATCACCTCCCTCTACATTTTAATCTTCAAGAAATTATTCCTCTCTCTGTCTACAATTTTCATCACTTCAAAAAATGTTTTCTTTGGATTTCTTTAATACTTTATCAGATTTGGAAAAAATGCAGCACATCTGCTAGCTGCTGGAATGGGCTGCTGCTAATTTCAGTGACATTTTCAGCTTTTTTGCATTATTCATCAGTAATTACACATTATCGCATTCACACTTGCTCTCATGTAATAACGGCAATATTTCTTGTTACATCTGTCCTTTCTGAATTGCAACTCTGTGCCTAATCAGACTCATAGCCTCCAACATGTTTTTAGTCCACCTATGGCACATGCTAGAAATGGTTCATTTGGAAGGGTTTTGAAAGACAATAAATCCCCAGGCAATCTAATCTGCCTCCTGTTAATGTGAACAAGTAGCAGATTTACTATCCTCTCTCCATAACGCAAAGAATCAGCCCACATAGAGGAGGCTTGTTGCCAAGTCTTGTGCCCACAGTCTGGATTTGAATATATAGTAACCAATAAATCAAAAAGCCTATCAGCGTAGACTTCCTTTGAACCTTTGTTGCATGCAGAGATTTATTCAAAATCTTTGCTGACACATTTTCTGACAAAAAGCAGCCCAAAAATGACAATTTCTTAAGATTCTTACTGGTTTCTCGAGAGGGAGTGAAAAGCCAATCCAGTGTCCCATGACTATGAGGAAAACTGCTTAAATGTGGTTCAGCTAATTGATGGACTGGCTTTTGTGTGGAGAAGATGACAGACCCAGTCCACAGTGCAGTACTGTCTCGTACCTCCAGGAAATGTTATACATGTATTTCTTCTGGACCAACAACAGTTTAATGCAAATCTTAATCACTGATGAGGCTTTGCCACTGACTGCGAAGCAATGGGGAGGTCTCCATTGTCCCTGGGCTTGGATTTCAGAAGATCTTTGAAGTACTTTCTCATCTCTCTGACTCTTTTTCTGATCAAACAGTTTTATTTATACTTGCTATACATAAAGTCACTGATCTATATTGGTCCATCTTGGGTGTTTCTGTAAAACTACAACTGCAAACACTGCGGTGTGACCACTATGACTAAGCCCAGACAGTCGCTGCTCTCAGCTTCCCACGAAAAACAAACTGTGAACATCCTCTGTAAACTCCAGGGTAGATGGGGTGAAAATATGTCAGATTTTCCACATTATTCTCTATCACAGTTTGCTCAAGTGAGTCTGCTTCAGGGTGGAAAATACTGGACTGAAAGAAACTGTTGGAGTCAGAGAGGTAGATTACTGAAGTCTTTCCAACAGCTGCTCTGATCTCTCATCTTAAAGATAGAATTATATTTGATTAATAAATAAATGATAATTCATCTTAAATTAACCTAACACGGAATAAAAACATCTTCTGAATTCACTCAATCTACTGAAAGAATGACATGATCCAAATGGGAATCAATCATGTGCATTTCTGGAGCCACTGATACCCAGCGGGATCCTGAGACTGAAAAACTGCAATATACAACTTTTACATCCGGGACATTACTTGTAGTTGCAGCTGACTTTCATGGTGTTAAAAGAAGCTGGCTGTTTTGAACATGCAACATCGATGAGTCAGCAAAGAAATGCAAGAAGATTTAAAGAGAGGATCGGACCAAACAATGGTCATTGTAAGATTGTCTTTTGCTGGCTGGAGAGAGCTAACAGGTCAGGTATGATGCAAGATGGATGCTGAATTAGCCGTTGAAAGGGGGTGGGTGACGAGGAAAATGGCAAAAGTTCTGTAGTGTGTCTTTAAGGTCACTGATGGTGCTGGTCCAATGTATACAGTGTTACCCCTAAATCATGCTGAACAGGCAAAACATGTTAGCAATCTATCAAGTAGGGCTGTGACGATATGCTTTTATCCCGATTAGATTTCGACTTTTTGGGTGCCGATTCGATTTAAATTGTGATTTTCCCTATTAATCGATATTGCTGATTTTTGTAGATTTAAAACAAAAAATATATGTTTAAATATTTTTTTTTTTTTGCTTGTCATTTTACTTGACAGGAAAAAACTGCACAGTAGCCAGACTATCAATCTGCTACTATAATTCCCATGAAAACAACTAAAAAGATCAATAAAATCAATAAAAATTACAAAAATTTTAAATGTATTATTTTCTATTTATTTTTTTTAAAAAAAATTTTAAAAAAAGATTTTTAACAAAAAAAAAATCTATTTTAAAATGGGAAGCAAAAAAGTCCCAAATTTTAATTTTTCGATTAGATTTTCCCACCCCTACTATCAAGCCTGTCCCTACTAGTGTTTGTGAAGAAATTTACTGGGGTACTGAGAGGAACACATTCTCTATACATTCAGCATAGGCTCCATTAGTGGCAGAGGAGGATGGAGATCTCTGGCAGCAAAGTGAATCTCCAAAAGACCCCTGGCATCCTCCACCAGATGATAAACCACATGCCAGGCCAGTATCTGAACCATCTAACACTCAACTTCACCCAGGTCTGTACAAGGTGATTTGTATACACACATTTGTATGTGTCAAAACCTTTTTCAAACGCAAAACTATTTGATGTACAAGTTTGAAGACTATAACGAAGGACCCCTGGAGTAGACAGAGTCCAGGAGTTCAGCAAGACGTCAGAGCCGGGAAGTAAGCACACCAGGAATCCTGAGATAGGCAGGAGGATCGGAGTTAGGAGACGAGCCACAGATAAGCCTGGGACGATCAGGAGGATCAGAGCCAGGAGAGACGAGCCACGGATAAGCCTGGGACGATCAGGAGGGTCAGAGCCAGGAGAGACGAGCCACAGATAAGCCTGGGACGATCAGGAGGGTCAGAGCCAGGAGAGACGAGCCACGGATAAGCCTGGGACGATCAGGAGGGTCAGAGCCAGGAGAGACGAGCCACGGATAAGCCTGGGACGATCAGGAGGGTCAGAGCCAGGAGAGACGAGCCACAGATAAGCCTGGGACGATCAGGAGGATCAGAGCCAGGAGAGACGAGCCACGGATAAGCCTGGGACGATCAGGAGGGTCAGAGCCAGGAGAGACGAGCCACGGATAAGCCTGGGACGATCAGGAGGGTCAGAGCCAGGAGAGACGAGCCACAGATAAGCCTGGGACGATCAGGAGGGTCAGAGCCAGGAGAGACGAGCCACAGATAAGCCTGGGACGATCAGGAGGGTCAGAGCCAGGAGAGACGAGCCACGGATAAGCCTGGGACGATCAGGAGGATCAGAGCCAGGAGAGACGAGCCACAGATAAGCCTGGGACGATCAGGAGGATCAGAGCCAGGAGAGACGAGCCACGGATAAGCCTGGGACGATCAGGAGGGTCAGAGCCAGGAGAGACGAGCCACAGATAAGCCTGGGACGATCAGGAGGGTCAGAGCCAGGAGAGACGAGCCACGGATAAGCCTGGGACGATCAGGAGGGTCAGAGCCAGGAGAGACGAGCCACGGATAAGCCTGGGACGATCAGGAGGGTCAGAGCCAGGAGAGACGAGCCACAGATAAGCCTGGGACGATCAGGAGGGTCAGAGCCAGGAGAGCAGTCAGAAAAATCTTCTGGGTAGGCGCGCGAGTCGGAGCCGGGGAAAGGGACGAGGAAAAAGCCGCTGATAGCTATGATGTTATGATAGTTATGTGACTGGGAACCTGGTGCTTATAAGGCTGGTGAACTGAACAGACAACAGGTGGGAATGATTAGTAATCAGGTGAACTGCTGCGTGAATAATTGATTCCAGTGGGCGTGACCGTGGCAGAGCCTGGTGCAGGTGTAACAAAGACAAAGTTTTGTAAGTAATTTTTTTTTTTTTTTTTTTTTGCCTTGTCCACCATTTAAAGGTGGAGTATGTAAGATTGTCAATATTTTCAAAATAAATTAACTAAAAAAATAACTACAATCATAATTAGATATATTTTTTAAACATGTAGGTTCCAGTCTGTCCATATTTGATGTGTTATTAAATTACAAGTTTAATTATTGACAAAGACCCTTCTTAAAATGTTTTCCTACCAGTAAAAAAAGTGCTTTTTGTCATTTGTCATTTATTAGTTAAATTATTTAGAAAATATTTAAAATCTTACATACTCCGCCTTTAAGCAGGCAAAATGGATTTTCTGGATGCTCTATTCTGCTGGGCAAATTTACTTTGCCAAGGGAAGCATCATAGATATAATGCTCCCCTTGATATTCTGGATTTTAATTTTATTTTTCTATTTATTTTGCATAATTGTTTGTGTGTTTGGACCAGACCGGAGAGGACAAAAGAGGGACAGAAAGAGAATGATGTTCCAATTTTTTTTAAACACCTCCACGCTGAAGTCTTCTCTGGTATGGATGTCCTTCCCTTTTTATAAAAGTCTTCAGCAAAATAAATCTTTTTTTGTGGTAGAAATTCTGCTTTATGGTCAGGGTCAGGCTGGCTGTTCCTCTTTGAAAACTGGTCTTATAGTGATTCAGAAATCTTTTATGGTTCTAAAACCATCTATCTTGTTTTCTCTCAACACTTTAAAGCAAAGATGCCCAAGTCCGGTCCTCGAGATCTACCATCCCGCTGTTTTTAGGTGCAACCCTTCTCCAACACAGCTGAATCAAATGAATGGCTCATTAGCAGGCCTCTGCAGAGCTGAATGACATGCAGAAGAGGATTTCAGCTATTTGACTCAGCTGTGCTGGACTGCTGCACTAGCACTCTTAGTTGCACCTTGGAAAAAAGCGTTGTAATCAGCTGAGATCAACAGTTCCCATTGAGCAGCCTGCAGAACTGTACACCATCACACAAGCAACAGCCGACAAACAACAATGGAGCAATGGAGCAAATGCTGCATTTGAACTCGTGCCTTGTTTGTGTATCTGTGTACCGGTGCACAAAATGAACCAGTTCCTGAGCTGACTTCCGTTTTGGCTAATAAGGATTTGCAAATTTGACACAAACCTAAATAACTTGAAAAGTTAAAATGTTACAAAGACCAAAAGTCATAGCACATATCTCTTGAATGAGTGGAACAGTTTGACATTTAAATGGTTGAAGTGAGGCAAAAGGTGTAGGAAGAGCAGCGTGCCAAACATTTTGCAGGAAACTGCAAACTGGTGCAGAGCTCTGAAACCCTGTTGAAGCAGTTTTCAGCTCATTATGCAAAAACTGACCAATCGCAGAGCTGAATTTTTGCAATGTCCAATGCACAGTGGGTTTGAAAGGACTTTCATCCAATCACAAGGCTAAAATATATTTTTTTTACAAAATGCTAAATATCTAAAAAAAAACTGCAAAGATTTGAAACGACATAAGTTGTAGCACACATCTCCCGAAGGAGCTGCAGGGTTTGAGATGTAAATGATTGAAGTGACCTGAACGGCGCAGGAGGAGTAGCGCGGCAAAGTTTGACGGATTAATAATAAAAATGGCCCCATGGGCATTCACATTAATAAGTGAATGCAGTGTGGAATTTTTCACATGGGGCTGAACCATTGTTTAAATGGGTTCAAATATTTTGGAGACTCCCTGTTAACTGTAGGTTGTCACGCTTTGCTGTTTGCAGTATGGCAAGTTAGGAGAGAAAGCAAAAGAAGAACTTTGACCCTGTAATCAGAGGTGTTGGTTACTAAAACCAACATACACTTAAATGACCTACAAAAAAGAAATCTGACAGCCAGTCATAGGAGCAAATTTATGGAAAAGTTAATGCTATCGGTGAAACAATCTTAACTATGGATGAAGTAAAAAGATGGTATAACAACATTAGTAAGCAAACAAAAGAAATTCTGGCATATAATAATACATTTTCAAATTAAACCAGTGGGGGCGTATAGGGTGAAGGGTGGGTGCACCTTAAAAAAAAAAAAAGAAAAAAAGAAAGACAACATGAATGAATATAACATGTTCATATTTCTAATGTAGACCTCAGTTATTTTTGCTAAGGATTTCATAAATTGACAAGCCTGTCGTCTAAAAACACCCCACCCACAACTTGAAGAACAGAAAACTGTACTTTAAACAATAAAAACAACTGTAAATAAATAAAAGAAATTAACAAAAGAAGAGTGACACAATATATTTTGCAACAACATTCACAGATGCACTGCACATTCAGTGAATGTGTGTGTTTCTGAGTTGTGTTCATGCTTAGTGTCTGTGAGGGGCACAAGTTGCATCTGTTTCTATTAATCTGGGAAATCTAGATCTGGGGAAAAAAAAGTCATTTGATCTCATTTAATTATTGTAGACTGCGTCAAAACCTGGAACCAGCAATCCAGCGAAACATGGCCATCAACGACAAACAAACTGGACGCTTCTTCACGTGAGTGGACATAGTTACCGTAGAGTCATACAAACCGCTAAGGAAGAATATTTACTCTAGAAAACGTTTTTTAAAGCATTAGGTCTGTTTGATCATCTAATAGTTTGGAAGGTCTCTTTGGCTGAACCAGTTGCTCAAATTTTGCCATTGCAGGTTGAATGTCTGAAGGAAGGTAAACCTGCAAAAAAGCAAAGCTTTGAGTAGAATCTGGAGCAGACAGTGAAGATTAGATGTGAAGATTAGAACATAATGAGGGGGAATATCTTCTGAAAGGTTCCTACAGTGGAAAATGGGCCTAGCCTCCGATGAGGATCAGTCAGTGCATGGCTGAGAGGGTAAATTGCTACTTCTGAGCAAAGCGAACCACAGTGTTGTGTTGGTGGATTATAAAGCAGACTTCACTGCTGTAAAGAGGGGGAAATCTATGAAAACAACCTCAAGTAATAAGGGGTTTTTTTTCATCCCAGCTTTACCACGTGAGTATTTTAATGAATGGATAAACAAAGATCATCTCCAGTTGCTTGTTAGAAAACTAGTTTCCTCTTAGTTTCCTTACCTGAGCTGACTGAACTTCATATGTCAAGCGGTTCCCTCCACCACCTACTCATTTGATTTTTCAGTTACATCATGTTTAATCATAGAAAAGGTCAACCTTTCATCAGCTCTTGGTCATGAGTTGATAACATGTACGGTACATGCCGCATTCCTCAGGGCCTTACCTGGGTAATGTGATCCTCTGACTCCAAAGATCCTGGCTTCATGAATGTCACTGATTAAGTCGCGTATGTTTTCAAACCAAAGACCCAGTGGGGTGAGAGTAACATGAGATCTGCCTCTGTGATTAGTGCAGCGATAACTCACTTTTAGCCCATTCCCTTCAGTTTGAGGAGGCTTATCAGTGGAGCACCCATCTTTACTTGGAAGAGAGTAATTGTTAGCATTGTTTATCTGACTTAGTACATGTAACTGATAACTGTGGCCTTGTAACGTCTGCAAGAAAATGTTTTTCTACACACCTGCAACAGCATGTCAGCACAAATAAAGAAGTCCAATATCACTGTAAAAACAAAAAAACTAACATTTCTTTCATTTAGGTTTACCATTTTAATAATAATGAGAATAATCTCCCTGTTAAAGTACAAACCCCTTTAAGAATCTATTATTTAATAGACATTTTCAGTAAAAAAAAAAAACAGCCAGAGGAACCACAAATAATTATCGTAAATATGGATTTCCATGGTAAATTTATTCCACAAGGCTGCATACAGTTGTAATTTATACATAATTCAATGACAGCCTGTAAACCTCTGAGCAGGAACTGTAGCCTTTCAGCAAGCCCCACGTCTGGATGGTCATGCTTGGGATTGTTCAGTAATATTGAACAAAACCTGACAAGGGGGACGGGGATGGGGGGGGTGATATTAGCTGGTGTTTAGGTCTCATGACCTGAGATACTCTTGCAATAATAACAGACTGAAAAGGCTTAAAGACTAATCATGGCTAGCAGGAATGTAGGACAGCAAAAGTGTGAAGAGAAGGCGAGATAAAGGTTGGGTCTGCTCAGATGTGAGGAGAAATTAAGGGATTTTGCTTCAAGTTGGAGGTTTTCATAGGGTGTGTTTTGACCTTTCAGCTCTGATTTTGAGTCTTTAAGCAGCCTCAAAATCAAAACTGTTGAAGTATTATATTTAGATATTTCTTGTAGTAAAGAGTCAATTTTGAGTGATTTTCTGTAAAAGATAACTGAGGACCTAGAAATTCAACCACAAAAAAAACGAGCCATGAACAAAAGCCAGTTTATTGAACATGAGGAATAAGAGATGACGGTAAAACGGCAGAGGTTTAATCCTGGAGAAGAAGCAGCTTGGAGTGTCCAGGTTATGGAGACAGGGTCAGGAGGGAGGCAAGAGGTCAAGATTATGAGATGGCAGATGAGGTATTTAGCAAGGACAACAGGCGAGGTTCAGCGGTCCAAAAACAAGGCAAGGGTCTGTGTCCAGAACATCCAAGGGGCTAAAGGAGTCTGTCGTAGGCAGAGCAAGAAGTGGTGATGGCTAGCTCGAAACGGTGTTCCAGTCCATACAGAAACTACTGTGGAACGTGCGTTCCGTGATCTTGATCAAGACGTGGATGTCATGTGACTGTTCCATGTTACATTCCATTACGTCACCAATCATTCTGAAATGCCACGGTTGTTCCGTCCTGCGTTAAAATTAATACTCAGAATTGAAACACAAAACTCAGTAATCTTTTCAACCTGGTGTCCAAAATGGAACATCAAAATAAACCAGAGGAAGTAAAATATTTGCGACATTCACAAATATACATTTTCAGAGTTTTTACAGATTTACAGTAAACTGAGGGGTTTAACTATATTTCTTATTGTTCATGATTACAAAATGTATAAACTACTATCAGGATGAGGAATAACTTCACCCAGAGTAAAAAAAAAAATGTCTCTGGACAAGATCACCTACCCTACCTTTAAGCAGACTTAAAGATGAGGTTACTGAGGAATGAAGAGGAGTACCGTTCATTGGCTTATTATGGTTATTTTTTTCAAATTTCGTATTGACCTGAAATTTGACATTTTGTGCACTGTCAGGCCACAGTACATTGCTGACCTACTATGTATTCTTCGGTGCATGCACCCGTTTCTGCTGTTGCAATTTGTGAACTTTTTCTGATTCATGTGCATTTAGTGTCTAGAAAAAGTTCATTGATAAAGCTCCATATTTAAGTGCAATTCATTACTAAAGTACCTGAGATTTTTCTACTTTCTCTTATTAGTCATCAGAACCCCTCTCACACTGAGGCACAACGATCAGTGACATGGCTTCCTTACAGCCCCAGACGCCAAGATATTCTACTCATGATCAAAGAGTCAGATGTTTGTTATCATGCATTCGTGCACTAATAATGTGAAAAAGTGTCTTAGTAACTTTAACATGATAAAGTCTTTAGCCATATGATATTAGGGTATTTTCCACTGGGCAATTAATGTTTTTCAGCTGTAAGGATGCTGATGTTTGTTATATTTAGCTGTGGAATTTTCTCATCAGCCATTGCATACATTTCCTGTGGAAAATCGGCCTTATCAGGGAGCTTTCTTATGCAACTTAGAATTTGTAATATAAATACTTAAGGGAAGAGAAAATTACAATTCTCAAGCACACACGTACTACATACCAGCCAGGTCTAAAAATGTCTGAGCTCTGCAAACGGAAACTCTTTGACCTGTTTCAGAGTGCTTCAGTTCTTGTGGTTGCACTGAAACTGTTTTGAGTCTTTTGTAGGAACAAATTACTGTCCAAGCAAATGCAACATAATGCAAATTACAGGAGGCCATGTGGCATGTGTTCAACGTACATTTGCCTAATCAGCTTTATGGAGATTTGATTTTTCAGAAGCTTTATTCTCTTGCTTTTATTTGTTTCAAATGTATGATTTTATTGTGATTTTTGCTATTTGTTGTCGCCTTTTTTTTTTCTTTTTTACACAATTTCCAATGCTTTTAATGCTTTATACTTTGAATTGTTTTGTATATGGATACAAATAAACTTGTCTTTCCTCATCCTCCATAACAAAATAGTTTGAACTTTTTTTTATTTTTCTGTCTAAGCCTGTCAATAAATAAATACTTAAAACTGTAGTTTTTAAAAATGTGTTTTAAAAACAGTCCAGACACAGAATAATTATTTCCTTCTGGCTGTTTGCAGAGTGATCAAACTGTTCCTACATAGTTCATTAAGCTTTGTTGTTTTTGTTATGCGTTATGTCTTCCATACCAATGTGTGCATTTAGTGACAGAAAAAAAAGTCAAATTCTTTATGGATGTTCACACACTTGGCCAAGAAAGCACATTCTGAAGAAACACTGCTGATAATTCTTCATATGGAAGTACTTACATTAATATCACTTATTTTCAATGAAGCAGCACAGCAGATTAGTTTCACAGTGGGTACCTGAATTTATTGTCAGCAGTTCGGTGTCTTCCCAAAAATGTTCATCCAAAGTTTAAAAAAATAAAATAAAATAAAATAATTGGATGAAATGCCATTACAGTGACTTTTACAATTTGGCCCTTTGAATACAAGCTGTCTGCACCATTTTGGGGATTTTTCTCTTACGATCTGAGTCTTAGGTCATAACTAATTCAATTAAATTCTAATAACTTCACCGTTTAGTCCAACTAAATCTTTGTGCCAAATTTGAATAAACACTCTTTATTTCTGAAATAATCACATTACCAACAATGAGACAAATGTTATGCAATAACAGCAATATGTTCTAGTTCTGTTATTGTATTGCATTACAGTTATTACCAGCTTATTTGAACAAGATGAATGTCCAGAAAAAGTTTGGCATTCAGCTCCAGCCAGACATTTACCACCTCAGTTATCTCCTTCAGCTAACCTTTCCACCCTGTAGGCCAACAACCCAGCAAGCAGCCAAGAACGTATTTGTGAGTGCCTTCTTATTTTCTTTCTTTTTCTTCACATGCCATGTCTGGATGTGCAGATTGTTATTCCATCAGAGAGCTGCAGGCAGGTTTCTCACATCTGTTTAACATGTTGCTGTATACTCAGTTGCAGTAGTAGGCTGGGCTGTCATCTGTCCTGTAGCTTCTAGAGACAGCTAGACAAACCAGCGCAATGTGCTAGCGATGCTGTCAGCTGGAGGGGACAAAAACATGTTTGAATAATTTTCATACTCCACCCTACCATACTCTCATGGCTTAATACACCACTCAGCATAGTTAGAGCTACACTGTGTTCTTTATATTTCCATGTGGATCATTGACAGAGCTGTTTACTCCTGCATGGGAAGTTGCGCCATGCTTAGACAGTTGAGTAGAATTTGCCCCCTCAGCTATTCACTCCCTTTGTTTCAGATTTTTTTTTTTTTATTTAAAGCGTAGTCAGATAATTTTTTGGTGAAGTGATCCGTGATTCATGCCTTCCCCAAGTGTGTCCAATTACTCCTCATTGAGAAATGAAGGGTGAGTGAGCGAGCAGTGGAAATCTTGGTACAGTCCAGCTGTGGTGGGGTGGTACAGAGGTGAGAGCACAGTACTGATGAAGAGGAGAAGTAGGAACAAGCTCAATGAAGGAATGCTGGATGAAAGCATTGTCTTGCTGCCAGTTATCACAAATTGATGTCACTTTAGACCAACTTTAGTACAAACTGTCTGCACACTATCAAGACTCTCAATTTAGACAAAAGAACTCCCAGACAACATAAATTGTAGCACAAAAAGTAAAGAAATTTGTGTTCGCTTGATTATTTCTACCCTTTTATGATATCAGTTGGTGTTGTATTATGCATCATTGGAAACCCTGATTAGTCAACTTTACATTAATGAAACACTTGTGAGGACTGTGCCTCTGTGGAATGAGCAAAAACTATGTGTGCGTAGTGTCCCCTCTAGACCTGGACCGAGATCCCCTAAAAATATTTGCTGTTGTTTCATGTTGCTTGACTGACTCAAGTCTCACTCAAACCATAAGGAGAAAAAAACAATATGCAGTGGCCATGTTTATACTTTTACGGACCTCAGTAGCATGTGGAAGATTCATACAAGCCAGGACAGCCTGATACTTCTTTCTCAGGCTGGTCACCAGCCTGGTCACAACTTAATGTGAGGAGGAGTGCAACGAGATGCAACCAGGAGTTGTCAAGAGTCAGCCAGCGTGGTTGTGTTGATCACTCTAGTTCAGGGGTGGCCAAGTACAGTTCTTGAGACCTAGTATCCTGTAATCTTCCAGGCTATTCAGGTGTGAAGAGGTTCAGGTATGTTAGTGCACATTTAGATCAGCCATTTTTAATTGAATCCCAGTCCATTTGCTTGGAAAGTCCACTTCATTTGGGGAAACACGAATGCACCAAACAAATTCTGATTTGGATCAAAGTGGACTCATTCTAACTATAAACGCAGGTTGTGGTCTGTTTCAAGCGGACTAAATACAATAAGCGGACAACAAAAAAGTCACTTTCTGCATTTGGCATAGCATTGCATTGTGGGTAAATAAATAACGAGTGCGTTAAGGGCCCTTTGCCTCATCTTTTATTCATACTGTGCACATTGTTGCAGTCTATTTATGCAGTATACTTGTATACAACAAAATAAAAAAACCAAAACAGCAATAGTTTTGTCCCCATGTGTGGAAGAAACAATGTTTTCTTTTTCACACGGGTCTTGTTCTCTCTTTTGCTAAATACTAGTGCAGCGCCACCTTTGGTGGGAATCGGGATATATTATTTTTATGATTTGGCTCATTTGACCAAAGTGCAGTGTGAAGACAATCTCAGTCCACATAGATACACCCCCCTACAACTGAGTCATGTCAATTGGACCAAGACTAACGGACTATTCTGATGTGAATGCACCCCATAGAGAAGGGCTGCATCTAAAAGTTGCAAGATAGTCGATCTTCAGAACCAGACTTGTGTGTCTTTGCTCTTCTATGGCAGCACACTGGAGCGATGTTGGACTCGGGACTCATCCTCTCCATTTACAAATTTGGTGGTGCACAGAGATGATCCTGGCTCAGTGGGGGAAAGAAAAGTCTTACTATAAGATGAACTTATCTCCAAGATTATGGACATATATGATTGTGACTGGCTTCAGAACTTCATTCTAATATGTCTTTAAATCAGCTACTAATATACTTGTGACTGGCCCACATGTGGCAGCATCTGTGACTACCTCAAAAAAAAAATTGCAGGGGATTTTAGCACATTTCTGGGGCTGCCACCAACACATATGGTACAAATACGCAGTCTACCTCATGGTAAACATGACTAATCAGGATTCCTAGAAATGTATAACGCATAATACATTGATGTAGTTAAAAGGGAGATGCAAAAATGCAAAGGAAAACATGCTCAGTGATCAAAATAATTTGCTTTTGACTAAACCAGCCAGAAAGAATCTTACTTGAATGTGCTCATAAGCCTATCCAGATATTTGGTGGAGCTGCTAGGCAAAGCAGATACCACAAGGTACCCTGAAATTCAGCAAATAGAAATGTTCTTCTAATAAAGTGAAGTGGTTCATGAGGCAAGCACACTCAGACAAGCACAGACACATTTACAGACTTACCAAATAGACAATGAATAATGTTTCATAGAGGTGAAGCTTATGACAGTGACAGTCTCAGGTTTTAGTATCTTAAGCTGCTTAAAACATTAATCTTTTTTATTGTTTTTACAGACTTCCACACACAGAGAACCGTAAAGCTGTACAAGGCTATCACATTGAAAATAATCAGTGTACTTTACAACATTTGATGTGTTAATATTAACTTGCTTTGCCCTTTCTGTGACTATAAAACAAAAGAGAAATGTTTCAGTTTTGAAAAATGATTGAGTTTGGAGTTTTCTTACATTTTTCTATTGACATGAGACTCCTATCCTTTTGCTACTTCATAGAGACTTCTGTTTAAACAAGAGCGCAAACTTACAAATACACAGCTATCCAAATTCACCATCAAAAAGCAAAATCCTGACATGCACTGCAACAATAACCATCAGTGTCATAATCAAACTCAGTTTCTTTTCGGATTTTTAATTTTTTTTTTTTAAAGACAGTTTATTGTAGTAAGTGGTGCAAATACCTGATTCAAGGAATGCCTGTCATAGTTATTCATCCATAAATTCAGTCAACTACAGAAGGAGAAAATTGACTTCATTTCCAAATGCATGGAATGGAACAAGTAACCTCCTGTGTGGGGCCACTCTTGCATGCCTTGTTTTGGCCGCTAGGCTATGGTGTTGGAGTCCTGGGGTAACCAAAGCATGCCGCAGGAAGGGAGTCATGATGGAGATGGTAGAGATGGAAAATGAAGTGTTTTTGTCAGTCATAAAAGATCTTAAGGCAGCTGATTTATCATTTGTGAAGCTAGTTTATAATCCACACTTGTGTGAGTAGGTGTTCAGCTGACAGTTTTATAGCATGGGCTGTATCAAAACTGGAAACTGACACTGCTGGGATGAATAGCTCCAGTGTTACTGACCACCTGTGTTTGAGAAGTTCTTGTTTTTTAGAATCTTACAAAGTACAAATTTGCAGGTAAACTAAAATCATTTTGTGACAGACTAAGTGTTTTATTTATTGTAAAACTTTGCACAATTATCCACCCTGAAAATCCTTAATCCATCCATCCATCCATTCTCCGCTGCTTATCGCCCCTTATTGTCAGGTCACGGGGCAGCAGCCTAAGCAGGGAAGCTCTGACTTCCCTCTCCCCAGCCACATTTGCCAACTCTGCGGGGTGGATCCCGAGGCGTTTCCAGGCCAGCGAGAGATATAATGTTAGGCTGACATCAGGTAAGTAGAATTTAGATGCGGACTCTTTCGAAACAAGATTTTATTCTCCCTCTCTGGGTCAAGATGATCTCCAAGACGAATGCGGAAGACAGGTTAGAAGGCAGGCAGGCAGGCAGGCGGGCAGACAAGCGAGGAGGCGAACCGAATGGCTGGTAAGCGAGCAGGCTGGCAAGCAGGCAGGCAACAAGCAGAATCTCTGATGGGGAAAAGCAAACAGATTATCTACAGGGAAGTAACACTGAGAAGCCTTTCTCAAGGCCGAGAGTTGTACCGCAGGGCATTCAACAATCTGGCGATGAACAGCAGGCTGAGCTAGTCTTAAGTACTGCTGTTGCTGATTGCTGAAATGGTGCCAGGATGCCAGCCACGCCCACCAGGGAATGGGATCACAACATATAATCCCTCCAGCGTGTCCTTGACCTTCCCTGGGGTCTCCTCCAGCAGGGACATGCCCAGAACACCTCACCTGGGAGGCATCTAGGAGGCATCCTGACCAGATGCCGGAGCCAATTCAACTGGTCCCTCTCGATGCTGAAGAGCAGCGGCTCTACTCTGAGCCCCTCCCGGATGACCAGGCTTCTTCCCCTATCTCTAAGGGAGAGTCTGGCCACCCTGTGAAAACTCATTTCAGCCGCCTGTGTGCGAGATTTTGTTCTTTCGGACACAATCCACAGCTCATGACCATAGGTGAGGAACATAGATCAACTGGTAAATCAAGAGCTTCGCCTTCTGGCTCAGCTTCTTCTTTACCACGAGTCCGCATTACTGCAGATGCCGCACTGCGACCATTATGTGGTTGTTAAACCTTCCTGGGGACCTGACTTAACTAGATTTTGATGAGCCAAACACACTCGATCCTTAAACAGACATGCTTCCAAACCACTGCCCTCCAGGTCTAACTGTCATATCCCATGTGAGAATTGAAGTCCTCTAGCAGAACAACGGAATCCCCAGAGGGAGCACCCTCCAACACTCCCTCCAAGGACATCCAGAAAGGCTGGGTACTCTGAACTGCTGTTTGGTGCATAGGCACAGACCACAGTTAGGACCCATCCCCACACCCGAAGGCGAAGGGAAACAACCCTCTCGTCCATCGGGGTGAACCCCAATGTACAAGCACCAAGCCAGGGGCTAATGAGGATGCCCATACCATACGCTCGGCACCTCTCACAGTGAGCAACTCCAGAGTGCAAAAAGGTCCAGCCCCTCTCGAGGGAACTGGTTCCAGAGCCCAAGCCATGCGTCATGGTGAGTCCGACTATAACTAGCCAGAACTTGTTAACCTCTTGCACAAGCTCAGGCTCCTTCCCCACCAAAGAGGTGATGTTCCACGTCCCTAGTGCCCATTTCTGCAGCCGAAGATCAGACCACAAGGGTCCCCGCCTCTTGCTGCCGGCCAGCTCATGCTGTCCCCTACCCCCACGGCTCCTCCCGCAGATAGTGAGCCCACGGGAGGTGGGGCCCATGTAACCCTTTCGGGCTAAGCCCGACCAGGCCCCATGGGTCAAGCCCCAACCACCAGACGTTCCCTTTTATGCCCCACCCCTGGGCCTGGCTCCAGAAGGGGCCCTCTGTGACCCGCATCTGGTCAAGGGAACACTTCTGCCAATGGTCGCCCTCATCATAGGAGTCTTTGAGCCAAACTTAGTCTGGTCCTTCCCCAAGACACCTGTTTGCCATGGGTGACCCTACCAGGGTCAAAGCCTCCGACAACATAACTGCTAGGATCTTCAGGACACACAAACCCCTCCACCACAATATGGTGACGGCTCAGGGATGGGAAAAAATTCTTTCATTTGAAACTTAAATCGTGTTTTTCTGGTTCTTGCCTTTCATGGTTTGTTGTCATGACCATGAAGCCAAAAAAGGGGAAAAGTTACTCTAAAAACACACATCCATCTTTTATGTCTGTGATTAAGTTTTGCAATAAAGTGCCACAATATTGTTTTGTGCTTTGCAATTACTATGGACTGGTTTAATAATAAATTGAGTTATTTTCCCATGAAGTTTTAAGAATTAAATTTTTATCATAATGATTTACCAGAGACAATTCAATAGCCTTTGAAAAGGAAAAGTATACTCTGCGAAAAGAGTTTTTAGGAACAAGCCTCACATATTCATCTAAGTGCCTACAGCAGGGGTCACCAACTCCGGTCCTGAAGGGCTACCATCCTGCAGGTTTTATTGTTTTCCAGGTACAACACACCTGACCCAAACCAATGGCTCATTAACAGGCAGATGCAGAAGATGACAACAAGTTCTTGGAGAACCTTTTCACTTGGATCAAATGTGTTGTACAAGGGAAACACTAAAACCTGCAGGATGGTAGCCCTCAAGGACTGGAGTTGATGACCCCTGGCCTACAGTATGCAAATAACTGGCATTGGGGCCATACACGTTCTGTTAAAACAAATCAAGCTGTTCTCAAGTTCATTCTGATTGCATTAATGTAATGCAACCAATCAGGTGCAACAGACCAGGATCATATCATCAGGTTAAAAAAGGTAGAAACAATGGTAATCTTGGTGGACAGAAAAAACTACAAAGATGAACGAAGCGCGTGAACATCAGGAATGAGTGAAATTTGAAAACAGTTAAGCTTTTTGACCAATTTTATTAATATAAACAACTATAAGATTGATATGAATATGCGTTAACATCAAAGTGGAACTATTGCACAAATAATTTATTTGTTAAGTTGTTGAGTTTTGTTATGTTTTATTTTGTAGCATTCCTCTGTGTTCTGTTTTTGCTTCCTGTTTAACAGCTAACCTTGGTTTAATTGGCTGACCACCTTCACCTGTTTCTTGTTCTTACTGTGTTTGTACTTATGGGATTCAGTTTCTCATTGTGAAATCACCTGTCATGTTTCCCCAGTGTTCATCTTAAATAAGGTCTGTTTTCGTATTAAACTTTGTTTCTGCATTCTGCCTCTTCGTTCTGCTATTGCAGGGGTGTCCAATTCTTCTCCCCCAGGACCACAATCCTGCATGTTTTCGATGCATCTCTGCTCCATCAATTCAAACTCAGATTAGTCAGTCATTATGAAGAACTTCATAGGCTGCAGGATCCACTTAATTTGAGTGTTGGGTGTGTTGAAGTAGGGATACATAAAAAAACTTGCAGGAAAGCATCCCTCAAGACCAGCTTTGAACACCCATGTGCTATTAGGTCCTCACATCGACTGCACTTCAGCAATATGGCCCCATATTGAGTTTTGAGTCCACACCGTAGGATTAACCTATACCTACTCAAATCTTCCAATCTAAGATGCAGCACAGACAGCATATACATTCAACTTCTGTTCATTTCATGCTCTGTACCATAAATAACCAATGTACAGAGTGAAACTTCCAGCCAAGACATACATCCAACAAAGTCAATCTATAAATCTTTGGCTGAACAAATACAAACAGGAGAAAACCTCAATGCTACCATATGTTCTGTGCATGCTAGGAAACGTGTTTCCAGCCATCAAGCATGGGGCCACTTTATCTTCATTTGGTCTGTGCACACACCATGAAGGTACACAAGTGTATTTTCACAGGCCCAGTCTGAGTTTTACATCCTGATTTAGAGCGGTTACTGTGGCTATGTAGGCATTTGACAATGTTAAATTTCTCAGTATAACTCAGGCAGTTAGATGAGAATATTCATTGTCTGATTGAAATAAAATAGAATAATTGGCACATAATTCAGAAAAGCTAATGGAAAAATGTAGATTTCATTCATTTGATTGTGATTTAAGAGCATGGGGACAAAAGTCAGGTGTAAAATGGGTATCTAAGATTTAAATAGCCTATAATGGTGTCTTTTGATGCTGTGCGGCATGTATGCAAACCACTTCCAACCTCCCTCTCACTCCCTATTGTAAATGATAATATGATAAAAGAGGACGTTCATAACCTACAGCATATTTCATGTGTGCCTAAATAAAGGCTTTTCATTCTCTTAAATTCTGAGAAAAGCAAATGTAACCACCAGACAAGTTGCAACCTTTGATATGCCTATCACTCCGCAGCTTTCAACTGAGGAAGAAAGTGCTCTTAATGTAGCTGAGCTGTCAACAAATATACTTTTGTTGAAAACCTAATACCAGTAAGGCCACATTCGGGGTCTGATTAGACCTCATCTTCAGGATTGAATAGATCCGTATAGACATACTCAACATTCTCCTGTAGTTTTTTTGTGTGTCTTGAAGTTTCCATATTTTCTGACAAGGTAAGTCATGGTTTCTTCTTGATTCAGTTGTGCATCTATACCATGCTTGTACCTATTAATTTAATTTTTTTAACAGTTCTGTGCCAACATGTAAGAAAGCAAGGGTGGGGAAAAAGTGGGTTGCTGGTAACATTTTTCATTTATGGAAATACTTTCTAGCAAAATTTGTTCCACAAAGCAGTTTAGAGCCTTTTCTTGTTGACATAAAAGTAGAAACAGAATGGAGGATGTTAGTTTTTCACAGCATAAATTGCTACATAACATTGTGTGGACCAATAATAACATAGTTTATGTCAGGAAGTGGTGATCACTGCATACTTCATCGATCAATAGTCAGCTTGGTGAGCTGCACGGTAATATCTGAAGTACTATTTTGTACCACTCACTGGATCTACCACAAAAGGGAATGTGCACTTTTTCCATGAGCTGCTTGCACCTGCCACTGTTGACTGAATAGGTTTACTTTATCTTTAATCTCGAATGATGGAGAAATTGGAAAAAGAAAAGGAGCACTAATGAACAAAATAAGCAGAATGGATCAATTTGCTACTGACCATGATCCACCATCTTAGATTCTGCACATTTCCAGTTTCCTTTTAGACTGAGTCCGTGCACATTGTAATTTTTAGTGATATAAATCCACTCTCAGTCTTGAAGTGACTTCTTCATCACCATTTCACATGCCAGCAACTGGATGTCAACACACCAGCTGTACATCATTGCTGATTCAGCAAAAAAAGAAAGCAACAGTCAACATCCGATTGACTTTTACTGCTTACAGAACACTTAGGGAAAAGACAGGATGCAAGACATTTGCTAAATTGGTCTTAGTTATGGGATGCTACAGTGAAACATCTTTCAAAGTGCAGTAGTAATGCTTTCAAAGATGTGCTCAATCTGATTTCCTTTAAAATCCTGTCACAACCATTTGTAGCCCTTTTTAAATAATAATAAAATGAACTTGGTGCTGTTTGGTATCCAGCACTGCAGTTTCACAGCAAGAAGGTCACTGGTTCAAGCCCTGGCTAAAGAGAGGTTCAAAAAGTGGTTTCTCTGTGCTTGGTTTGCATGATTTACCCATGTATTTGTGGATTCTCTCCAGGTATTCCAGCTTCTTCCCACCATCCCAAGACATGCATGTCTAGGCTAATTGATCACTCTAATTTCTCCATAAGTGTGAGTGGTTGTCTCTTTGTGTAGGCCCGGTGATGGACTGGTGACCTGGCTTGTCCAGAGGTGCTACCCTGCCTCCCTGCCTCCCCCCCCCCTTGCTTGGATAGGCTCCAATCTACATGGCCTGTGGAATAATCTTTGAAACAGTATAGAAAATTAATTGATGAAATGAACGAGTTATATTACTTTTATCATATTCATTCATTCATTCATTTTCTGAACCGCTTAATCCAATTCAGGGTCGCGGAGAAGCGGGAGCCTATCCCAGCTGGCTTTGGGCAACAGGCAGGGTACACCCTGGACAGCTCGCCAGTCCATCGCAGGGCCAATTTAAAAGAGAATTCAGTCTTTAGGCAAAATTCAATTCAATTCAATTCAATTCAATTCAATTCAACTTTATTTATATAGCGTCAAATCACAGCCATGCCATCTCAAGACGCTTTACAGACAGAAAAAAAACATAATGAAAGCCAATTCATAATAACCTATATAAGGAAACCAACAGATTTGATTGTTAACGAAGATTACCTTTAATCTTATTGTCATTATTTCGTTATGATGAGTAGAAATGGACTGAGATAAAAAATTTTATAGGCTAGTTATAAGTCATATTATCCAAAAGCTGATACTCCACCGGAAACTCCACTACTACTGGCCAGCTGTTAAAACTGAGCATTTTGTTCCTAAAAGCTGAAGTGTTTTGAAGAGACCCATTGAGCTGCAGAAAACAACACAGGTGTCTGTGCTTGACAAAAGGAGGCTTTAAAAAATCTGTAGGCGACTGTATCTAAGATGATGTTGAAATTTCTGGAAAAAAATTTTTACAAAATTGTTATGCAAAAATGCATTGACAGCTTCAAAAAAAAAAAAAAAAAAAAAGAGAATACCGTGCTGCAAATGTCTGATGAGAGCATTGACTTGAAAGTTACACACTTGGCAGTCTCGGCACAATCACACACACATTACATACAACGATTGTTCCACCATCAACACTGATTGCAGCACCTATTTATTCTATGTGGACATAGACTAAGTTAGAACCGCTTTGCTTTTCTTCTCAGTAAAGACTGTTATCACATCTTAACATGTGACTTTCAGAAAGCCATCTTTGACCTTTATCACGTGTTTGAAGGTCACGTGTTTGAAGGTCACGTGATAAAGATTCAATATTATACCTGCTGCCACATGTGGCACCTGCCCTTTATTTAACTGGATTTGCCTGCCCTTATCTCTGTGTAACATGTGGCACATAACATGTGGTTGTTATTCTTAGTGCACAGTGGTCAGTTGCATCATAAATTCCACTGAACACCTTCTGTTGTCAGCTTGAAACTAAGCTAACCTGAAACAACATCCGTGTGCGTGTGCAGTGATAAATAAAAATGCTTTAAATTTTGCAATCAGCATACATAAGTGCTTGTTTTTGTCTCTACTGCCTTTAAAGCAAACATTTTACTGCTTTTCCACCCACCCAGCTCAGACGTGTGACTTACTACAAATCTTCCTCCTCAAAACCAAAACACAATAACAGAACAAGGAAGGTGTTCAACCACATTTTTTTCTATGTAATTTCAAAAGTTCTGAGAAAACATTCTCAAAAGTCTTTCTCAAGCCTGGGAGATATCAGACAACCTTTTCTTGCCACATCCTATGAATCAGAAAGTGTCTTCTTTTTCTTCTGTCCACCCTGTGACACTCTTGGCACAAGATTTTTATGGCTTCTGTGGGATAAAGACTTTGGCAGCCCTGTGACTATGCAAATCAATATTTTGAGCAAGCAGTCAGAGGTGGACTGAATGGTGAGATCTCTCAACGCTGCAGACAAACACTGCCATCTGCTGCTGGAGGGCTGTGAAAGGACAGTGAGGATTCACTCAATGAGCATCTGTTTGCTGTAAAGGGCCACCTACATGGAGGTCTCTGTGTCCCAGCTCAGTATAACAAGAGGGATCTGCCACTCATCCAAAGCATGCCTGAAATAAATCAGAAGTTGAGATGAAACAGAGCCAGACAGGTTGATGATAATGTACCATGAAATAAACATGGAATTGTCATTGTTTTGAAACTGAGATGTGTGTGCTTGGTTCATCCATGTGGTTGGTTTGTATCTTTGACTAATGCATGCAAAGTATTTTTTTTCTACCTGCAGTAAATTTATAGGCACATTTAATACACATCTTCTCTTTCCTGAGCAAAGCTGCACTGCTGTAAGACATTCATTCAAAAGAAGTCATTGCGCCATGAAAGGCAGAAGGCAAAATCTGAGAAAATTCCCATGCTCAGCCAGCCAGCTGATGTCTGTTAAACATCATAATGGTAATAAAGTTACATCAGCATCTCCTGCTGGTTCTCTAAGGATGCGCTTATGTAGCCGAATAAGAAGAAGGGTGACACTGATCACATGATTTGTGGAAGATGACGCAATTATAGACTTCTGCAGAGGGTCTGACGAGGTGGAGTTTTACTCGTTGGCAGGGTCATTATACGATTCCCTTGGGAACTTCAGCTGATGAGTCAGGCCTCTGACTGCTCACTTTGAGAAATTCACCAACACTTGGCATCTTTTTCTGAATCACATGACAGGAATGCAGAAATTACTGCCCCATGAGATCTTCGTCATCCTTTTGATGTCACGTAACTGTTTGTGGACGACACGCTCTTCATCAATCTGCTTTGAGAACTGAGATGCCGTCTGTGAATTTCCTCTCAAAATAGTCTTACATAATGTCAACACAATCATGGACATTGAGCTCGAGTAGCTATGAGGAAACATGTTGGAGCTCTTGTACTTCATGACCTGAGAACTTTTGTAAAGAGATGCAGATCAGAGATCAGAGAGAAAAGCAATGTTAATCGGTCTCACTTCATTTAGTCGCATATTCTTTCCCCTTACTGACAAAACAAATGCATAAGGTTTGTAACAGGAAAATAGATTGCCTCATTGCTTGTAGTGTTTTACATGTTAACAGGCTTTAATTTAATGATAGTTCCTCTCCTGCTGTCTTTGACATTATTTTTAGAGCCATGTATAAGTTATTTTTTATTTTGTAATGTATTATTTATCCTGCTATAGAGACTTTTGTTAGGTTTTGTATAATTTTATAATATTTTTGTCTTTATATTTTGTAGTTAAATTGACTATTTTAGGCTTCTTTTAATGTTCTGTGTTTAAAAAAAATACTGTGTTTCCATTGGTCAGTTCTTTGCAGGCAGTTTTACCACAGCATTTTGATTCACAGAGCAGCAGAATTACAGTAAAACTCTGGATCTTACTCCAATCCACTGCAGTTTACAGTACCATTGTATCTTACTGTTCATAATACAGTAAGAAAAAACTGTCTGGTTACAAAAATTTCTTACAGATTTCCAAACCATTTCTGTTAAAACGGTAAATTTACCCTTAACTTTTCAACATTTACATGCTATTGATGGGGTATAATTAGCTATTTGTGTGGGATTGGACAGTAAAACAAGTAAGGCATAGTGAACTGCAATATAAAAGGATACATATTACAATAAGTTTTCTTACAAAAGCATGTCGTGTTACTATGAGAAGCTACAAGCATCGCCTTTCTGTGTCTGACCTTATTGAACACAGATTATAGTCACTTAAGGTAACAAGGTTACCGTCACGCATATGAAAACATATTTCACCTCAGCAGCTTGGTGAAAGTGATTTGCTCTTTAATTTACTCACAAGGCTCCATCTTAAATATATTTGTGACCTAATTGTAAAGCTTGTTGTGCAGTAAAGACTTATAAAGTATCTTAATGTTGTTCCCAGACTTGGACTCCTTGTTTTTACAGTGTAGCTTTGGTTGGATAACACAGTTCCATTCATGTGTCTCCTGAAACAAGTTTTATGCAGTCACAAAACCTGCTTTTTAGCAGTAAGCTCATCCTGCTAAGAGTGACTTAACCTTTTGTAAATATGAAGGGTGTTGTCTTGCACCTCGGACAAATTCCAGCTTAAATTTCAAACACCCGCAGACTCTAACAAGCACCGCTCTAAGATGTAGAAGAAACCTTGCCATACAAATCCTTCCTGGCTAATGTAAATCTCCTAATACTCTTACAGTCTTTGTGGGTGGTTGCTTTTATCTGAGAAGATCAGATTTACTGCTCCATGTCTATGTGACTCACGTCTCCTGAAGAGGATGTTTACAATAAGAACCCAAAGGACTGAAATAAACACAATCAGAAGCTTCTGAGTTTTGTTTACATGCTCATAGTTTGTATTTACACGTTTTATCTTAATCACTGTAAAATTCATTGTTTCAAAATGACACAGAAAGCATATAATGTTGTAAATATGCATATTAGACTTTTTTTTTTTTAGTTTTGCTTTCACATAACCTTTTTTTTTTTCTTTTTTTTTGCTCAGTTATAGAAATAATACCAGTCTTGCTGTGGCTTAACATACATTACTCCCAAATATGAAAATCTGCTTCAGTTTCAAGCTCAAACATTGGTATGCTTATTTGTTTCAAATCAAAACAACTTACTTCTTAATGGCTAACATGTGCCTGTGTGACTGCTCAACTGCAGTGCATTACAGAAGCACCACTGCAGGATGCGATGGACACAAAATCGTAAACACCTGCCTGTCTTATGCAAACCCAGAAAATTAGTAGTTTCAAATTGTTTTCTACGTGCTTCACTGGAACTTTATTTTCATTTTTGATTGCTTGTCATATGTATTAGCTTAAAACTTAAAATAGCTTAAAACTGCTGTCTTGGTGGAGAGGATTGTCCAGCAGAGATCACCATTCTACTGATCTCTGATCACTACTGCAGCTGCATCTAAGGAGCATCGTACCATCTAAGCAGAAGAAGATTGGAGAAGATTGCTAATTACTGAGTCATGAAAGAAGTTTTAACAGGGTCTTTTCTACCCGTTTGACCTTAGCAGACACAGCTGACTCTTCAGGCTGTTGTTCAGGTGATCACCCAGGTATTTATAAGAGTCCATTAATTTAATATATTGTCTCTAGATGTTCACTAAAGTGGGGGATGATTCTGCCTGTGGAAATCCACCATGATCCACCTGGTTCTCACTGTACGGATCTGGTGGCCAATCAGCCTCCATCGGTCCACAAAGTCCTTCTTTCAGATCTCTGTACTCACTGTTGAGGTCTATTGTGATGAGGCCAACCATGTCAGAGTCATCCAAGAACTTGGACTGTGGTGAGTGAAGTCAGTGGTAAAGTACAGGAAAGGGACCAAACAGAACCTTCAAGGGTCCCTATGTTGGAGAATATCCTGTCTGAGTTTCAGCCCTACTGTCTACCAAACTAGACTATTAGTAACGTAGTCCAGGATCCATAATTTCAGGAAATGGTCCACTCAAGAGTCCTCCAGCTTGTCCCCCATCTGTGCAGGCTGGGTGGTGTTGAATGCACTGGAGAAACCAGAAAATATCATTCTCACAGTGCTGCAGTTGGTGTCCGAGTGGGAAACAGCCTTTTGGTGAGAAAAATGGAAGCATCATCTCTCCTACTATGTAAACTGCAATGAATCTAATGAGCAGACTGGAGAGCAGAAGTGGGTTTTAACAAGCCACTCAGGTTAAACTGCTAACTATTTTTTTTTTTTTTTTTAAACACACCATTAACAGTCTGCTATACTTATAGATGTGTTAGATCTTGTTTGTATAGATTGGCGGCGCCCGCAAACCTTTACATCCCTTTTCTTGTATACCTGAATTAAATTGTTTGTTTACCGGGCCTCTGCAGAGCTGAATGACAGGGGGATGAGGGAATTTAGACAATTTTTGCAAAGGGTAGAAGGAATGCGTTCAAAGACTTTTGTCTTGAATGAAAGTTATGAGCTGTTTAAATCTATGCAACGACTTATTGAGAGTGTATTTATGGACTTGAAAAAGCAGCTGGATGCTGATATATCACCATGTTAAATGACAGTCTAAATGAGGTTCAATTTCTTGAGACCTCCACTGTACCCAACATTTACCAAAGACTTTCCAAAATCAAATTGTTCTTTCTTCAAATGCCTGAAATGTTTTCTTTGGATGTAGTTCAGGCGTGCCAACTCAGCATTCATTTAATTTGGTCTTGAAGAGAAAATAAACCCATAAAGATTTGGTTTATGCTGCTGGTGGCAGCGGCACTCAGATCTTGTACACGGTGAACAAATGACCACCAGACATTTTCATTTTTGTGGCTGTCTGGGGACAGAGTCAGATGCAATTTTTAACCAAGGTCTGTGTAAGTATCTGCAAAAACAAGCACTGTAACATTTTTTCAGAATGTATCAGACCAAATTAAGCTTTTTCAATGTACTTTGGCATTAACTCATCTGTTATTCTTAAATTCCCCCCCCCAAAGAAATATAAAAACATTGTTCCCATGTGTGGCAGTAGGTAATTGGACTCTGCAGAAGATGGAGACCAATCAGGGAAGACGGGAACTGAAGCTGATTGGCAACAGGTGTGACTGTTGGCCTTCACCTTGCTCAAATCCTTTTATGATTGATGATTTGATGATTGAATTTGCCTTTTTAATCTTTTTGTGGGGGGAGCATTAAGAGACAGACAAGAGATTGATATCTGCTTTAGACAATAAGATTCTGCCAAGAATGGAGAGATCTCTTATGAGCCCATGGTTGAGATATTTCTTCCCACTAATTTCCCTTCAATATTCAGTTCTTTCATATTTCTAGACATTATTAAATCCAAATACTTTACTTCACACATGACAGAAATGGAGCTATTTGTCTCAGCACATGGATGAAGAGGTAGTATTTCGCTTTTTTCAAGTTTATGCATAGACCTGAAGCTTTGGAAAAGATTGATGTTATTTCTAAGGTTTTTTTCAAGTAAAGATTTATCTTTTAAAAAGATTACTGTACATTCTGCGAACTGACTTATTCTGTATTCATAATTGAAGATGTTGATGCCTTTAATATGAGGGTGACTTACAATTATACGCAAGCATTTGCATGTAAAAATAAATAATATGAGTGAAGTAGGACAACTTTGTCTAATGCCATTTGACATATTCATTTTTGGTGTCATTCCAGGGTTTTGGGAGATGTAACTGTACATATCCTTATAAAACATCTCCACGATCTTACATGACTCTTCTCCATAACCAAGTGTTTTTTAGACGTAAACATAAAATGATGTTCCACAGTGTCAAAAGCTTTGAAAAAGTCTATGAATAACACAAGACTGACTGTATGATTGGTAAACAATCATGTCAAGAATCAGTCTAATATGATTGTGAATATTTCTTCCCTTTACAAAGGCTGACTGATATTCTGGTATGTTTACGGGGTTGGGGAGGGGTGTGCTTGTTTAGCCTACTTTGTGCACCGTCTCTCAGGATTGGGGGGGGGGTCGGCTTTGTTTTCTTTGTTTACGTTCCCATACTGTTGCCATATTTACAGTGGCTCCGTTTGGTCTGCTAAAGAATTGGGGCCTGGCTTGTTTGAAAACTTGGGGTCTTGGTTCAAAAACGTAACACCCCCGGTTCATGTGGGTTTTGTTCAGTTCAAGTCTGCGTGAAAGCAAAAAGACCAGTGATCAAAGAGATGCAGTGGATCAGCACCTATATTTCCCTCCAGTTGTAAACATGTTGTAGCCGGAAAGACTGATAAGCAGGGGCTTCAACAAAGAGGCCACAACAGTCAGTATGGGTCGCACCACTTCTGTTTTATTTTACAACTCTAAAACTCAGAAAAAGCAGATAAGAAGGAACAAGATGACAGAATGTCATGCCGAGAGTGGGAGGCCAACTACTCACCACAAGGGGAGCTAGGAGTATACTGGCTCCTAAACAAAGAGGTCTACATAAACACAACTCAAATGAAAAACACCACACCAATAACTACATACAATACATCAACCTCTCAAGTGAACTCCCAGCATCTAAACCAGGCCGGTGGATGGAGGACCACACCAGCCACAGCACCAGAAACAAGAAGACAACATGTTAAAACTCTAAAATGAAATAAGGTCCATAAACTAAAAATGTACCATAACTAAAACAAAACGGCGGCCAGTGTTGTACCTAAAAAGCCAAAAACATAAAGCATAATTAAAAAAATGTGGCAGACCCATAATTACAATAATAAAATACGAAAACCTCAGGGTCTTACATCCCTACTGTACCCTAACTATTAAAATACTAAAACTTATAAAACAGTCAAACTCCAAAAGTATCTTACCAGAGGTACAGAGGATCAAAAGTCAGGAGAGAGCACACGCGGGGTTTTTAAAAAGTGTCCTGTAGTCACACTTACTGCCAATCAGTCCTTCCTCCAGTTCATGTCTTCTAATTGGTCTGCAGCTTCTGCAGGATCCCAGTGGCCCACTGCTATAATTTGTACATAAATACAAAATCATAGAAAAAACATGAGCTGCTGTTGGTTTATCTGTGTGGGTGTAGGCCGCTTTCATACTCTCGATTGTGTCCGTACGCGTGACCGTGCAGGGATGCGTGTGTGTTTAAAAGGCTATTATTTTGGAGCATACTTGAATGTCTGCTTCAGGTGTTGTTCCATAACGTGACTGTCTGCCAGTGGTGCCTACGGAGGCATCATCCTACTGAGAAAAAAAAGTGGGGGACCCTATCACATTATAATGTCATACTTTTTTGTAAAAACATGAAATTATCACATTATAACGTGATAAGTTTTATTGTAAAAACGTATAACCACTTGAATGAGGGTAAGATTATGTAGTTTGTATTCATATCGATTCCCATGCCGCTCAAGTTGATCAATCAGAAATGATGCCAGGTCAAGATAACCAGACTTATTCTACCTTCTGTACAGACCCATACCTTTTAAAATGGTCCTTAAAGTATGCATACTTATTACAATGTCATCCGAAGTTTTCAAAAGCAGCAAAAATTCGCCATGTCTCAACCCAAGCATGAAGGGGAGCGGGGAGATGCCGTGCTGGTGAGGAGCACTCGCCTGCAATGTGAAGACGGACCAGTAGATGGTGTTGTTGGACCGTCTAATTCACTTGAATACTAAAATGTCTATTTTCTGACTGTTAGGTGGTGAATATGGATGTAAGCTGCATGCCCAGTGGATGTATTTGTTTAGGTGAATCTTTTTAAATATCTGATGTTGATATTTTGTTTACTATCAATACTCACAGAATTATTTCAACACTGAGTCACTCTAATAAAATGCCTGGCTGTTGAAGATGGCTGTAGATTAGAGATACCGGCCCTGCCGTTAATCTGTGTCCTAACCGGCACTCTCGTCTTCTCTTCTGCAAAACCATCATATGAAGTGGCGCCCAAGCTTTCCCTCCGTACAGTGTGTGTTTGAACATACATTTATTACAATCACAGTACTAATGTGGGATAAAAACTTAACTTCTTCATGTTTGTTTTTATTAGTCTGTCATCTGATTCTCAGTGGGAACCCAC